>NC_034194.2:23870836-23973336 GCF_002021735.2 Oncorhynchus kisutch | reverse complement strand
CAGTACTGCATGGGTAGATAACCCCCCCGGCCCAACATGCAGTGCGGCCGGTCTTTCTCAGCCCAATGGTTCTGAATGGGGATTATGGGTAGTCAGTCAGGAGGTGAGCGTGTGTGTGGTGTGTGTGTGTGTGTGTGACTACACCTCCCAGACAATTCTGTTGATACCCACGCGGGTCCACACTGGGAAGAGCTCATCCACTGTGTGTGTGTGTGTGTGTAAGCACACTTGCGTGGGCCCGTGCGTGCCTTTGTGTGTGCTTGTACAGGGGGATATTACGGAAGGCTCAGAGAAAATGGTTTCCAGGGAGACCCAGGGGGGCTACATGTGGGGAGAGTGGGAAAACACCTGCATGCTGTGTTCTGTTTGTCTGAAGAATCATGTTGGAGTCAGCTATTGTCTAAGGAGCTCAGGCTAACAAAACTCATCCATTGTCTACAGGAGGACTATGGAAAACTCCATCCATTGTCTACAGGAGGACTATTGAAAAAAAAAACGAAATATATTGTCTACAGGAGGACTATGGAAAACTTAGCCATTGTCTCAAACCAACTGTAGCGAACAGAACTCGTCCATTATCTAGAACTCCTGCTTGTCAACAGAACTAATTCGTAGTCTACAGGACTCATCCATAGTGAGAACTTGTTCTACAGAACTCAGGAGTCATCCATTGTCTTTGGAACTTCACCTCCGTAGTCTAACCTACTTTCTGTAGCATCTTAAATGGTGAACTGAAAGTGAATAAGCTACATAAAAACAAAGTCAAAGCTTATCAACACGTAGGGTCACTAATAGCTCTAAAACTCATCCCTCCTCCTCTAAAACTCATCCCTCATCCTCTAAAACTCATCCCTCCTCCTCTAAAACTCATCCCTCCTCCTCTAAAACTCATCCCTCCTCCTCTAAAACTCATCCCTCCTCCTCTAAAACTCATGCCTCCTCCTCTAAAACTCATGCCTCATCCTCTAAAACTCATGCCTCCTCCTCTAAAACTCATGCCTCCTCCTCTAAAACTCATGCCTCCTCCTCTAAAACTCATCCCTCCTCCTCTAAAACTCATCCCTCCTCCTCTAAAACTCATCCCTCCTCTAAAACTCATCCCTCCTCCTCTAAAACTCATCCCTCCTCCTCTAAAACTCATCCCTCCTCCTCTAAAACTCATCCCTCCTCCTCTAAAATTCATCCCTCCTCCTCCAAAATTCATCCCTCCTCCTCTAAAACTCATCCCTCCTCCTCTAAAACTCATCCCTCCTCCTCTAAAACTCATCCCTCCTCCTCTAAAACTCATCCCATCTCCTCTAAAACTCATCCCTCTCATAACTCTAGTAGCTCTAAAACTCAGATCAGACTGGCCTGGTCCTCCATACAGGCTGTGATGAGGGTGTTAAATGCTATCACAGGTTATACATAGGTCTGGACCCAGCCACTAACATGGAGAGACAACACCTGACCCCCAGCTATCCCAAGAGTGTATGGAACTCACAGACACATTGCTTAAATTCACACTCACATACACACTGTCACGTAAAACATGACCATCCCCAAATGTGTTACTTTATATCAATGAGCAAACTTGTGCATGTGCTCATAAGTGCATGTGCTCATCATTACACACACCCACACTCATGCACACACCTCCATAACACATGTTTGCTACACACGCCTGAGATTCACAATGGACACCAGAGGGAGAAGTTGACAGACTTTACACTGTTTTAGCTTCACACTGTAATCAGTCACGGCGTGAATCTCCATACATGACCATCTATCTACTGCTCTACACCTAACCCACTGCCATCAACTTCTACACAGAGAACTCAGTTACAGCAGAGTCAATCTATTCTAAACCCAAAACAACAGTTGTACAGTGCCTTCAGAAAATATTCATACCTCTTGACTTACTGCACATTTTGTTGTGTTACAGCCTAAATTCAAAACTGGTTTAAAAAAAATGTCCTCACACATTTATACACAATTCCACATAATGACAAAGTGAAAACATGGTTTTAGATTTTTTTGCAAAATGTATTGAAAATGAAATATGAAAAATGTGTTGATTTGCCACAAACATAACACTTTGTATTCAGGACATAAAGTGAATTTCTTTGCTACATGTTGCAGTTTTACTTTAGTGCCTTATTGCATACAGGATGCATGTTTAGGAACATTTTTATTCTGTACAGGCTTCCTTATTTCCACTCTGTCATTTAGGGTAGTATTGTGGAGTAACTACAATGTTGTAGATCCATCCTCAGTTTTCTCCAATCACAGCCATTACACACTGTGTAACTGTTATAAAGTCACCATTGGCCTCATGGTCAAATCCCTGAGTGGTTTCCTTCCTCTCTGACAACTGGGTTAGGGATTACACCTGCATCTTTGCAGTAACTGCGTGTATTGATTAGAGGTCGACCGATTGTGATTTTTCAACGCCGATACTGATTATTGGAGGACCAAAAAAAGCCGATACCGATCAATTGGCCGATTTTTTTATATTTTATTTGTAATAATGACAATTACAACAATACTGAATGAACACTTATTTTAACTTAATATAATACATCAATACAAATCCATTTAGCCTCAATAAATAATCAAACATGTTCAATTTAGTTTAAATAATGCAAAAACAAAGTGTTGGAGAAGTAAAAGTGCAATATGTGCCATGTAAAACAGCTAACGTTTGAGTTCCTTGCTCAGAACATGAGAACATATGAAAGTTGGTGGTTCCTTTTAACATGAGACTTCAATATTCCAAGGTAAGAGGTTTTAGGTTGTAGTTAATATAGTATTTATAGGACTATTTCTCTCTATACCATTTGTATTTCCTATACCTTTGACTATTGGATGTTCTTATAGGCACTTTAGTATTGCCAGTGTAACAGTATAGCTTCCGTCCTTCTCCTCGACCCTACCTGGGCTCGAACCAGGAACACATTGACAACAACCACACTCGAAGCAGCGTTACCCATCGCTCCACAAAAGCCGCGGCCCTTGCAGAGCAAGGGGAACAACTACTTCAAGTCTCAGAGCGAGTGACGTTTGAAACGCTATTAGCACGCACCCCGCTAACAAGCTAGCCATTTCACATCGGTTACACCAGCCATTAGGTGGATAGGCTTGAAGTCATAAACAGTGCTGTGCTTGTGAAGAGCTGCTGGCAAAACACACGAAAGTGCTGTTTGAATGAATGCTTACGAGCCTGCTGCTGCCTACCATCGCTCAGTCAGACTGCTCTATCAAATCATACTTAATTATAACATAATAACACACAGAAATACGAGCCTTAGGTCATTAATATGGTCGAATCCGGAAACTATCATTTCAAAAACAAAACGTTTATTATATCAGTGAAATACGGAGCCGTTCGGTATTTTATCTAACGGATGGCATCCCTAAATCTAAATATTATTGTTACATTGCACAACCTTCAATGTTATGTCATAATTACGTAAAATTGTGGCAAATTAGTTCGCAATGAGCCAGGCTGCCCAAACTGTTGCATATACCCTGATTCTGCGTGCAATGAACGCAAGAGAAGTGACACAATTTCACCTGGTTAATATTGCCTGCTAACCTGGATTTCTTTTAGCTAAATATGCAGGTTTAAAAATATATACTTCTGTGTATTGATTTTAAGAAAGGCATTGGTGTTTATGGTTAGGTACAGTCGTCCAACGATTGTGCTTTTTTCGCAAATGCGCTTCTGTTAAATCATCCCCCAGCGTTGCATCGATTATATGCAACGCAGGACACGCTAGATAAACTAGTAATATCATCAACCATGTGTAGTTAACTAGTGATTATGATTGATTGATAGTTTAAAAAAAATACAAGATAAGTTTAATGCTAGCTAGCAACTTACCTTGGCTTCTTACTGCATTCGCATAACAGGCAGTCTCCTCGTGGAGTGCAACGAGAGGCAGGTGGTTATAGCGTTGGACTAGTTAACTGTAAGGTTGCAAGATTGGATCCCCCGAGCTGAAAAGGTGAAAATCTATCGTTCTGCCCCTGAACAAGGCAGTTCCTAGGCCGTCATTGAAAATAAGAACGTGTTCTTAACTGATTTTGTTGGTGTTTTTTTGTTGTTGAATTTTACCCCTTTTTCTCCCCAATTTCGTGGAATCCAATTGTTTTAGTAGCTACTATCTTGTCTCATTGCTACAACTCCCGTACGGGCTCGGGAGAGACGAAGGTTGAAAGTCATGCGTCCTCCGATACACAACCCAAACAAGCCGCACTGCTTCTTAACACAGCGCCATCCAACCCGGAAGCACCATGTGTCGGAGGAAACACCGTGCACCTGGCAACCTTGGTTAACGCGCACTGCGCCCGGCCCGCCACAGGAGTCGCTGGTGCGCGATGAGACAAGGATATCCCTGCCGGCCAAACCCTCCCTAACCCGGATGACGCTAGGCCAATTGTGCAGCGCCCCACGGACCTCCCGGTCGCGGCCGGTTATGACAGAGCCTGGGCGCGAATCCAGAGTCTCTGGTGGCACAGCTGGGCTGCAGTACAGTGCCCTTAACCACTGCACCACCCGGGAGGCCCGTTCTTAACTGACTTGCCTAGTTAAATAAAGGTATAAAACGATCGTCAAAATAATAATAAAATGTTTGTTTTTTTAAATCGGCTAAATCGTTGCCCAAAAATAGAGATTTCCGATTGGTATGAAAACTTGAAATCGGCCCTAATTAATCGGCCATTCTGATCAATCGGTCAACCTCTAGTATTGATACACCATTCAAAGTATAATTAATAGCTTCACCATGCTCAAATGGATATTCAATGTCTGCTGTTTTTTAACCCATCTACCAATAGGTGCCCTTGTTTGCAAGGGATTGGGAAACCCTCCCTGGTCTTTGTGATGGAATCTGTGTTTGACATTCACTGCTCGACTGAGGGACTCTACAGAGAATTGTATGTGTGGGGTACAGAGATGAGGTAGTCATTCAAATATCACATTAAACACCAATACTGCACACAGAGCCAGTCCATGCAACTTATTATGCAAATGTTTACTCCTGAACTTATTTAGGCTTGCCATAACAAAGAGCTTGAACACTAGTGGTTAGAGCGTTGGGCCAGTAACCGGAAGGTTGCTGAATCGAATCTCCGAGCTGACAAAGTAAAACAAATCTGTCGTTCTGCCGCTGAGCAAGGCAGTAACCCACTGTTCCACGAAGACATGGATGTCGATTAAGGCAGCCCCCCCTGCTTCAGAGGGGATGAGGTAAATGCGGAAGACACATTTCAGTTGAATACATTTAGTTGGACAACTGACTAGGCATCCACCTTTCCTTTCCCTTATTGACTGAAGAGATTTTAGCTTATACATTTGAATTTATTTGTAAAAATGTAGTGTCCAAAACATATGACCACCTGCTCTTTCTATGACATAGACTGACCAGGTGAATTCAGGTGAAAGTTATGATCCCTTATTGATGTCACTTGTTAAATCCACTTCAAATCAGTGTAGATGAAGGGGAAGAGACAGGTTAAAAAAGGATGTTTAAGCCTTGAGACATGGATTGTGTATGTGCTCCATTCAGAGGGTGAATGGGCAAGACAAAGGATTGAAGTGCCTATGAATGGGGTATAGTAGTAAGTGCCAGGCACACTGGTTTGTGTCAAAAACTGCAATGCTGCTGGGTTTTTCATGCTCAACAGTTTCCTGTGTGTATCAAGAATGGTCCAGCTCCCAAAGGACATCCAGTCAACTTGACACAACTGTGGGAATTATTGGAGTCAACATGGGTCAGCATTCTTGTAGAACGCTTGACACCTTGTAGAGTGCATGCCCTGATGAATTGAGTCTGTTCTGAGGGCAAAAGGGGGATGCCACTCAATATTAGGAAGGTGTTCTTAATGTTTTGTACACTCAGTGTGTGTCTAAGCTGTGACCACTAATACAGCGGGCTAACCATAGTAGCATAAAACTAGGGATGCACTGATATGACATTTTTGGCTGATATCAGTATCCAATATTTTCATGCCAAAATATGCGACACTAATATTTAAAATTTAAACATTCTAGTTAAATAGTTGAAACACACACACAAAAAGTTATTTTGTTGGCATTTACATTTGTCCCCATTACCAGTAAAATACAATCAAAACCTATTTCTTTCACTTACTTGCTGTGTTGTTTTGTTGTTCATTTGTTCAGTCGTTTTATTCTCAACCAGGATTTCATCATACATGTCAAGCAGTGGTTTTAGCTCGGTCTGTCCATGGCCTCTTCTGTCGTGGGTCCTCTTCCTCGGTGCTCAATGTCACTGTGTCCGTTTCCATCTTGTCCAGCTGTGTATGTAACATTACACATAAACCCTGTTTCTTGTCTGCATCGAAGTAGCGGTCCTTGTACGTAGCATCGACCATGGTCGCGACACAGTAAGAGGCTCAGACAGAATGTCCCCGAATCTCTTGTTCACAGTCTCAAGTACTTTTGCAAGTTTTAACCCCACAGTCTGTATCGGCAGTTGTTGACCAGGAGTTTCAATGCCATGACAGAGGGTATCACGTCTGCTGCAGATGCAGTTGTTGAGCTTATTTCTCGAGTGAGTTGTTCGAATGGAGCTAGGAGCGTGTTCATGTTTTCAATGAGAGTCCACTGGTTTGCACCGACTGTTGCAGGTAACTCAGTCAGCTGTGTACACGCCAAGCACTCGTTTTTGTTCCAGCAGGCTCTCCATGTAAAAAGTACTGTTCCATCTGGTGGAAAGGTCTTGCTTTCATTTGCACTCCAAGCTGCTCCTGTAGTATTGCTTGCAGGCGGCTGTATGCAAGCTGTGAGTGTTTAACATGGCGCACTATCTTCCTACCTGTTGCCACTGTGTCAGATATGCTGCGTTGGGCCAAAACGCCTTCGTTCACAGCCAGTTGGAGCATGTGTGCCATGCATGGCAAAGACTGTCCTCGCTGGTCCAAATGTCAGTCGAGAAGCTAATAGCAGGTAGCTCATGGATGTGCCGTTCAACAAGTGTGTAACTCCGGTAGGGCAACATCTGAAAAATAGCGCCTACTTGGTAGTGTGTACCGGGGCTCGAAGTTCTCGACCAGTCGGCGAAAGCTAACATCATCCATTTTGGCGTTAATGGATTTTGGCTTTGAGTTGTCTCGCTGAAATTCTCTTACTCTTTCAAATGACTGCTCGACTTGAACTTGTTAAATTGTTGGAAGTGTGTGCTTAGTTTTTTTTCTGCTTTTGTTCTAAGTAGTCGCTGAACGTCTGGGGGTGAAGCACTTTCAAATGAGTAATTAGGTTTGTGGTATTGAAAGATTTCACTTTCTCTCCTCTGGAAATAATAGCAGCACAAACGTTGCATATGGCCTTTTTGTTATGTTCCTTTGAAACGTCAAAATAGATCGACACAGCAGACATTGTGGACTAGGTTAGGAATGCTGTGTTGCACGTGTAGTCGTGGCGTCATTACGTCATACAGGTATGCACGTCAGCTTTGACATTGGTTTTGCACATCGGCGTTAAACTATACATAGAGCCGATGTCCAAGTTGGCATTTTTAGCTAATATCGGCCGATTCCGATATGCTTACCAATATATCTTGCCTCCCTACATAAAACACATCTTAACTATTCCCTGCCTACATAATAGCCACTAGACAGCTTAACCCACATGGCAGAAGGGGCAGAGGAGAGAGATGTCCTGTAGTTCCTTTACTGTACTGGGAACATCTGCCCTCTCTTTGCGCTCACCAGACTGTCACATCAGCAGGATTAATGAAACATCACCCAAACAAAGTCAAATAGATAGATTTAATAAGATGTTAGACAAGGCAACTAAAAACACAACACCAAGCACAGACCAGTTCCCTTTTGGTCCCTAGCCCCTTCTGTCTTTGGTGTTGTTCACATAATAAAGGTCTGGATTGGTGAGAAGAGAGCAATATGGTCTTAGTTTCACTTGTTGTCCTAGCCTGGACAGAGCCGCCAAAATCATTTGCCTTCAGTACCGTCTGGATTGGAACATCGGGTGACATCTTAGTTCTACAAGAAATTAGATTCACTTTACAAGGCAGACATATTGCATACTCAACCTGGAGCTTCTGGATTACTCGCTGTCAATGTTCAATTCTAGGATACAACAGCCTGATGGGGTCTAACATAAAACCCATCAACTCCTTGGCCAGCAGTCCATTCCACTAACCCCTACACAACCACCATATTACATTTGTACGAGACACGGTAGGTAATGTGATAAATACAGACTTATGAAGCCAACCATTCCCCATAACATGCCAAGAGCTTACAGTAAATTAAAGAGCTGGGATTTACCGTGGTACTGAGGGGTAAAGTCAAGTTAGGATAGATAACCGCATTTTAACTAACATTACCAGCCTTACTCCTGCTCCGGGGTGGAAAGATGAGGGGTGTTTTGGGCAGTCGCCCTACATCTTCAATCTGGCAACCCATATGGCTCTAACCTGGCAACCCAAATGGCTCTGAACATTCACCAACTGTGTAGAGCAGAGACCAGGCTTCGTGGAATCTATCTCCGACTACATCGATTCGCACAATTATGAAACGCCCACCTTGTATCTATGTTTGTCCTTTGTAGTTGCGTGCCTTTCTTTGTTTTCTGAAATCCCTACTTTTTCAATAAAACGTTAATCAAATACAATCATGACTGTTCCCTTGTTGAGATTTAATTGCACATTTACACTGAGTTGCCATCTTAGAGCAACAGCAATGAGCAAACAGTCAGTGGTTCTATTTGATTAAAGTTTATTGAAAAGGTATGGATTTCAGGAAACAAAGGCACACAACTACAGAGGACAAACATATGTAAAAGTTGAGCATTTCATGATTTCCATTTTTTGAAGTATTGACCATGGGTGAATCGATGTAGTCGGAAGTAAATTCCACAATGCCTGGTCTCAGCTCCACGCCATTGGGAAAGGTCATCAGAAACTTCCTTCACCATGGAGAAGAGTTTAGTCCGCTACCTCAAACCCAGACTGGTGGGGCCAGTCCAAGTAGACGAGGAAGAGCTGCCGGGTGATGTGGAATAGATCATCAGTACAGTGCTCCTGATAATGTCTGGTTTGCTGTCATAATGTAAAGTACATTGGGGTTCTGTGACAGACAGTTTAAGAGTACTTCACATTCTAAATCAAAGCAAGATTAGATGATGGTGACCTCATTGCCACCTCGGCCAATCACAGCTCAGCCTCTTCAGATACAGAGGTGGCAGACGCTGCGATCCAGGAACATTTAAATGTTTGGAACATGTGCCACAGGAGGTGCCAATGAGCTGCTTAGTGTGTGCCAACCGAGGTGCCAATGAGCTGCTTAGTGTGTGCCAACCGAGGTGCCAATGAGCTGCTTAGTGTGTGCCAACCGAGGTGCCAATGAGCTGCTTAGTGTGTGCCAACCGAGGTGCCAATGAGCTGCTTAGTGTGTGCCAACCGAGGTGCCAATGAGCTGCTTAGTGTGTGCCAACCGAGGTGCCAATGAGCTGCTTAGTGTGTGCCAACCGAGGTGCCAATGAGCTGCTTAGTGTGTGCCAACCGAGGTGCCAATGAGCTGCTTGGTGTGTGCCAACCGAGGTGCCAATGAGCTGCTTAGTGTGTGCCAACCGAGGTGCCAATGAGCTGCTTAGTGTGTGCCAACCGAGGTGCCACTTTTTTGCCAGTGTGAACAGTTTTTCCATGACCCAGTGCCTACTGCCAATCAAATCAATGCCTGCGCATGTCTGCTCTGCCCCTGGCTATGGCAGTGTGTTTGTAAAAGAGAAAAAAATAAAGAAATTTGACAACAAAAAAAAAGAGTGCGAGAGGGAGAAAGATAATACAAGAGACATCAATTAGAGAATGAGACAGAGGTACAAAAAAAAAACACTGAATGAAGGAGAGAGAGCGAGAAAGACCGATCTATAGAGAATAGCAGAGAGCTGTGAGTGTAGAGCTTTTCTGTTGTCCTTTCTGTTGGTGCTCTGCCCTGCCCGGCTGAGCCCAGCGCTGCCTGGCCAACACATGGCGCCACTCTGCAGCACAGGACAGCACTACAGCAACTGCTGCCCTCCCTCCCTGGCAGCTGCCAATGTGAAAGAGGAACACACTCCACCGTCCACACGGCACTTAAAATACCCTCCATTCTACTTTACTCAGACATATTGAACACACATATGCTGACCACACACACAACACATTCCATAGTAGACAGCGCTGAAACGTTCTTTCAAGTTTAAACAGACACACTAGACAGATGTTCACATCAAATTCTAACAATGGATCAAAGCAACACTTTTAATAGATTACAACTTGAATCTACTCAACTTCTCTTCCTCACTTCCCTCAATATAGGAAGAGATGGAGAAAGAGTATGACAGAGAAAGAGAGAAGGAAAGAAAGAAAAACTCCCTACAGTATAAAGGAAAACAAAGGAAGACATGTGGAGAAGAAACCACTGTGACCGAAAGGAGAGAACTTTTCCGTCCGGGAAAAGAGATGGGGTTAAACCTTCCCTTTGTCTCCGAACTCGGATGGAAAAGTTCCACACTCAGATTGCATGAAGTTAATCTTCCGCTCCACACACACGATTGGTCCTACCTTTCAGACAGAACATGGCTTTTCCTTAAGTTCCACAGACATCCACAGAGGTGTTGAATGAAGTGGTCAGACCCAGTCCTTGAGCTACTCCCTACTTTTCTGTCCTCTCTTTTTCTTTCTTTAACCCCTTCTTTCCCTCCCTCTCTCTCCCTCACTCTGCACCCTTCTGTCAACGTGCTTACACACAGACCCACGGACCCAGACACTCACACACACTCTTCTCTCTCTCGCCCCATCTCTCTCTCTCTCTCTCCCTGACACACACACACAGACTCACAGTGGCAGCCAGCCAACGCATGCACCGCAGGAAACTGCTTTACAAACCCCACTCTCCCCTTCCCATCGCTCTCCCCCTCTTCCACACTGACAATCCACCTCTCTCTACCCCTCCCCCTAACTGAAAAAGTAGGCAGATAGAAGCTCTGCCTCACTCACAGCTCCAACTATCCCACCCCCCTTTTATCACACACATTTAAGCCCATTTAAAGCACACAGTGTTGTGTGTACTTGTTTGGCATTTAACTGCACTGTTAGGAGCTAGTAACACAAGCATTTATTTCACTGCACCCGCTATAACATTTTCTAAACTGTGTATGCGACAAACCCACTTTGGACACACAAACACACACACCAGTTATTCACGCACACACACACACGCACAACCATTGGGGTTGGCTGGGGTGTGTGATTGTTCTGAAGTTGGTCCGTCAGCAGTTGGCAGGGGGCCCGGCTCGAGCCTGGCCATTGTGCTGTGATCAAACATAATCGCTTAATCCCCCCAACTCAACTGTTTGTTATCAAAACCAGCCACGTCCACTGACGCATCCAGGGACCTCAGCGCTCAGAGCCGGACGTACAGAGTACAGCCTGGCCACACGAGCAATAGAGACAGTACTTACTGACTCACTGATTGACCGTGGTCACATGACCGTCTCAAAATCCTGGGATTCAACTAGTTTCCTTTCATATTGACAGTTAATATTAGCCTGAGTGTGTAAGATGTGTCCCAAGTATACCCAATAGCCTAGGGTTATTCAAATTCTCTGACACAATATTTTGGCTGAACATAGTGTGGTATTGTGGTACTGTACAAATTCATGACCATGTTAGTTTATCAATGACTGATTCCATTTTCTGGCTGTTTTCCTCAGGAGGTCCACTAGAGAGGCTGAGGGTTCACCTTTGACAGCTACTGTACCTTGGTGTGCTGTGACAAAACGTCCCCAGCTGGCTGTGGCATGTGAAAGCTGATCGGAGGAATGCCACACACTCTCCCCCTTCAGAGGAAGGGGACTGAGTGGTGTATATCATGAGGCATAGCGGACATAACAGTAAACATCGTTAGGACACCAAACATCCACACTTGCATCCTCACCGAGACTAAACAACCATCCATTCTCTAGCTGGGACCCTAGAAGCTGAATATGCACCCTTGGGACCCAGTAAAAATGTCCAATAAACCCTAAACAGCCAGGAACAAAGATGAAAACAGAAACATAGTGTATGAATCATGGAGTGTCACTGTCGGTTAAAACAGAGTTTGCCTGTGGACATAAACGCTGACTGGACCAGACATTGATTTCCAATGAGAACCTCTAATGGCCTTATCTTAGACGGGTGAACCCATTAGCTGCTGTCTCTAACATGGTGGAGAGGTATAGCTTGTTATGCGAACTAAGAGCTCCACAACACTATTCATAATTAATTAGTCAAGTCGGTTGGGAGAAATAACCAGATGCAGACATAATCAACTGGTTTGGGTATTAAAACTAGTTTAAATGCTAATTTTCTATCTTAAATGCTAATGTCACTCAACAATGAGTTTGCGCCAACCACAATGGTAGAGAAGCACAATGGATCCTCCTAGAATCAGAATAGTTGAGAAGGTTTTGTGGGCATGCTTTGTGGAAGGGTTTGTCACACCCAGAGGGGGATTTGGGGAAGAGGAGAAATCAATGACTAAAAGCCCAAAGCACTGTGCTCACATCATGACATTGTCAAAATGTTGTGTCCTATTTTGTAAAGAAGTGTGTGTGTGTGCTCACACAGAACATGTCACATGAGATTTGTCCTGTGAGAAAAATGGCCTGTGCATGTGTCAATCCCACGGTGGTGCAGGTTGCATGTTGTGATACGTCTGCCAGTACCAGGTGCTGTCCATTACTGTCTGATTAGTGTGTGTGAGAGGGCTCTTCTGCATGAGCGAGGGTGTGAAATGAGAATTCCACAAAAAACACAACCCTGAAAATAACCCACCGCTACAAATACACAAACTTGGAACAGACCAACAAACACACCAGTAAAAATGTAACACGAATGAGACACAATTTTCCAAAATGGAAACTGAACAGGGGTCTGCTCAAACCTTCAAAATTGCATCCTCCTTCAAAGTGATCACTGATCTGACTTGGCTGAATGGGGGAAAGGCAGTAGGTTTGGAGGTGTGGAAATCTCTTTTCTAATCCAATCATGTACAGATCAGTGGTTCACTAAAGGAATGGAGGAAGCAAGAATGCATTAAAGACAGTCCAACAGCCTATATTTCTAGCTGATCGTCACAACATCTAACTCTGGTCATTTCCATGTAAAAGGATCTGTGAGCAGCAACATGGGAAGTTCATAGGAGCATGCCAAATCTGGTGTCAAATGAAAGCTAAGAGTATATATATATATATATTTAAAAAAAATTAAATTAAGGCATATTAAAAAAATCTACCATTTTCCATCCTAAAAATGAGGAATAAGTAAAGGCTTTGATTTCTGGATAAACAGATGGAAAAGGGGACTTAGAAAACATCTACCAGAAAATATCAGAAATACATCAAAACAACAATGTTGAAGTAAAGACCACTGGCAACTAAAATCAACACTTATATTCAGTGTCTTATAAATGTTTCTGCCTCCTGTTTAAGAAACATTGCCTTGTGCCTTGACATTTCATTACCAAACATCTACACATCTTTAAGATATTTTCTGATTTCTCACCCTCATAAGGGAGGATCATGACAGTTCACAGAGCCGACAAGTAAAGGTAGACCTATCAATTAATTTATACATTTTGTTTACGAATTATTAAGTGATTCAAATGTTAAATTCCGTTACCAAATCGGTAACGAAATTTCAGAAAAATCGGTAAATGGAATTTCCGCAATTGAACTGGTTACATAGAAATCATAGTAGTCACAAACCACAGTTGGGTTCACAAGTTTGGAGAGCACAGTACAGCAAAGTAGTATACAGTTCAGCACAATACAGTATAGTACACAGAGCACACTAGAGTTGAGAACATTATAATGTATTGTACTCTGTACTCGACTCAGGAGGCTGCTGAGGGATCATAATAAAAATGGCTGGAATTGAGTAAATCAAATGGAATCAAACATGTGTTTGATGTATTTGATACGATTCCACCTATTCATCTCCAGCCATTACCATGAGCCCGTCCTCCCCAATTAAGGTGCCACCAATTTCCTGTGACTCTTTATACTGTGACTCTACTATACTTTACTTTGAGGTCCAAATTTGTGAAACAAATCCGGACCAAACAAGACAACCAAATGTTGTCTTGTTTGGGGGCAGAGCTAATTAAATTAATAGTCAGTGTGTAGAATAATACGCAAATATGCAAAGGAGGATATTGTACATTTCTACTTTTGTGTTCCTATTTAGGATACAGCACCATGAAGAGAATGACCTTCATATCCATCATGACGCATTTCTGTGCAGTACAGATCTGGAATGACATTCATTTACCGCAATTCTGTTTCCGGGTGTAAATCCACTTCACTTACTGTAGTTCAATAACCAAAATAGATTTTTTCAAAGTCTGTCACGTCATAGCTGACACACCATTATTTCTGCAGACATCGTTGAATCTTAATTCTGAGTTTTGGAAAACATGGACACAAAATTGAGATTTTACCAAAATTCTCTTACCAAACGTTGCGCATCTGCACAGTTCATCCAGTAAATGTGTTTTTGTACAATTTTCTGTGAAAATTGTTAAAAGTAGTCCTTGTGTATAGAGTTGTATGATTTGTTCAACTTTGAAATCAATGTGTTTTGTTTGGCAGTGCAATTTCGTTACTGTGGAATTGCCCCTCTTCCGTTACTGTGGAATTGCCCCTCTTCCAATGGCCCTGTATAACCAACAATAATTACCATGTCCCTATCTCAGACGTCTGTATTGTACTGTACCAGAAAGCACATTCACAGATAAAACGTACAGTGTAGTATTTCTGTAGGGAACAATGTGAAATGGTAACGATAATACACACAGATAAGAGATGAGCTAGTAAGTAAAGTAAGTAGCCTTGCACGAGGCTTAGCTGGGCTAGCTGTAGCTGACATTTAGCTGCTTAGCTGATATAGCGCTCTGGTTAGTAACATAACTTGTCACACAAAGAGATAGAGTACCTGGCATTGGTATGATTTATCTGAACAGTTCTCTCTTGAAATTGTCATTTTATCTCAAAGAGGCTAACCTAGATAAATAAAGATTAAATCAAGAGAATTAATAGATAATCAGAGGATTTATCATCTCAGTAAACCTGAATAAACCCACATAATGTCATCCATGTTGGTACATCAGATCAGACGTTCTGTCTTTACAGGCAGGTATGATCCTCTGATACCTATAGACGTGGGATCTTCATTTGACCACCCTGTTGCAGGAGAACTTGTAGTATATTTGAGGTTTAAAAAGGCTTCTTTTGTTATATTATGTCTATCTCTGAGAAGCTACCGAAAAAAGGGTAGAAAATAGCCCATGTCAATATATGTAGCATTAGAAATAAGGTTAATGAAATCAATAACTTGTTAATATCAGATAACATTCATATATTAGCCATTTCTGAGTCTCACTTAGATAACTCATTTGATGATACAGCAGTAGCAATACAAGGATATTACATTAATAGAAGAGACAGGAATTCTTATGGGGAAGATATTTATACATACAGTGCCGTCAGAAAGTATTCAGACCCCTTTACTTTTTCCACATTTTGTTAGGTTACAGCTTTATTCTAAAATGTATTAAAAATACTTTTTTTCTTCTCATCAATCTACACACAATACCCCATAATGACAAAGCAAAAACAGGTTTTTAGAAATGTTTGCAAATGTATTAAAAATAACAAAACAGAAATATATTATTTGCATAAATATTCAGACACTTTGCTATGAAACTCGAAACTGAGCTCCGGTGCATCCTGTTTCCATTGATCATCCTTGAGATTGGTTTTTAGAAATGTATGTTAATTTATTAAAAATAAAAAAACTGAAATATCACATTTACATAAGTATTCAGACCCATTACTCAAAACTTTGTTGAAGCACCTTTGGCAGTGATTACAGCCTCAAGTCTTCTTTGCTATGACGCTACAAGCTTGGCACACCTGTATTTGGGGAGTTTCTCCCAATCTTCTCTGCAGATCCTTTCAAGCTCTGTCAGGTTGGATGGGGAGCATTGTTACACAGCTATTTTCAGGTCTCTCCAGAGATGTTAGATCGGGTTCAAGTCCGGGCTCTGGCTCGGCCACTCAAGGACATTCAGAGACTTGTCCCAAAGCCACTCCTGCATTGTCTTGGCTGTGTGCTTAGGGTCATTGTCCTGTTGGAATGCAACCCTTCGCCCCAGTCTAAATTCCTGAGTGCTCTGGAGCAGGTTTTCATCAAGAATCTCTCTGTACTTTGCTCCATTCATCTTTGCCTCGATCCTGACTCGTCTCCCAGTTCCTGCCGCTGAAAAACATCCCCACAGCACGATGCTGCCATCACAATGCTTCATTGTAGGGATGGTGCCAGGTTTCCTCCAGACATGATGCTTGGCATTCAGGCCAAAGAGTTTAATCATAGTACCAGTATTGGTTTCTTCAGACCAGAGAATCTTGTTTATAATGGCCTGAGAGTCTTTAGGTGCCTTTTGGCAAACTTCAAGCTGTCATGTGCTTTTTACTGAGGAGTGGCTTCCATCTGGCCACTCTACCATAAAGGCTCATAAAGGAGTGCTTCAGAGATGGTTGTCCTTCTGGAAGGTTCTCCCATCTCAACAGAATAACTCCAGAGCTCTGTCAGAATGACCATCGGGTTCTTGGTCACCTCCCTGACCAAGGCCTTTCTCTTCTCCCCCGATTGCTCAGTTTGGCCGGGTGGCCAGCTCTAAGAAGAGTCTGGTGGTTCCAAACTTCTTAAATTTAAGAATGATGGAAGCTACTGTGTTCTTGGGGTCCTTCAATGCTGCATACATTCTTTGGTACCCTTCCCCAGATCTGTGCCTCAACACAATCCTGTCTCAGAGCTCTACGGAAAATTCCTTCGACCTCATTGCTTGGTTTTTGCTCTGACATGCACTGTCAACTGTGAAACATTATATAGACAGGTGTGTGCCTTTCCAAATCATGTCCAATCAATTGAATTTACCACAGGTGAACTCCAATCAAGTTGTAGAAACATATCAAGGATGCACTGGAGCTCAATTTCGAGTCTCATAGCAAAGGCTCTGAATACTTATGTAAATAATATATTTGTTTTTTATTTTTAATACATAATAATAATAATAATTTCTAAAATTTCTAAAAACCTGTTTTCGCTTTGTCATTATGGGGTATTGTGTGTAGATTAATGAGGATTTTTATTTATTTCATCCATTTTAGAACACTTTTAACGTAACAAAATGTGGAAAAAGTCAAGGGATCTGAATACTTTGCGATGGCACTAATTTATATACATATATTAGAGGTCGACCGATTATGATTTTTCAACGCCGATACCGATTATTGGAGGGCAGAAAAAGCCGATACCGATTCAATCGGACGATTTTTATTTATTTATTTGTAATAATGACAATTACAACAATACTGAATTAACACTTATTTTAACTTAATATAATACATCAATAAAATCAATTTAGCCTCAAGTAAATAATGAAACATGTTCAATTTGGTTTAAATAATGCAAAAACAAAGTGTTGGAGAAGAAAGTAAAAGTGCAATATGTGCTATGTAAGAAAGCTAATGTTTCAGTTCCTTGCTCAGAACATGAGAACATATGAAAGCTGGTGGTTCCTTTTAACATGGGTCTTCAATATTCCCAGGTAAGAGGTTTTAGGTTGTAGTTATTATAGGAATTATAGGACTATTTCCCTCTATACCATTTGTATTTCATTAACCTTTGACTATTGGATGTTCTTATAGGCACTTTAGTATTGCCACTGTAACAGTATAGCTTCCATCCCTCTCCTAGCTGCTCCCTGGGCTCGAACCAGCAACACAACGACAACACACACCATCGAAGCAGTGTTACCCATGCAGAGCAAGGGGAACAGCTACTAGAAGGCTCAGAGCGAGTGACGTTTGAAACACTATTAGCGCGCGCTAACTAGCTAGCCTTTTCACTTCGGTTACACCAGCCTCACCACGGGAGTTGATAGGCTTGAAGTCATAAACAGCGCAATGCTTGATGCACAACGAAGAGCTGCCGGCAAAACGCATGAAAGTGCTGTTTGAATGAATGTTTACGCGCCTGCTTCTGCCTACCACCGCTCAGTCAGATACTTAGATACTTGTATGCTCAGTCAGATTATATGCAACGCAGGACACGCTAGAAAATATCTAGTAATATCATCAACCATGTGTAGTTAACTAGTGATTATGATTGATTGTTTTTTATAAGATAAGTTTAATGCTAGCTAGCAACTTACCTTGGCTTACTGCATTCGCGTAACAGGCAGTCTCCTTGTGGAGTGCAACGAGAGAGAGGCAGGTCGTTATTGCGTTGGACTAGTTAACTGTAAGGTGGCAAGATTAGATCCCCCGAGCTAACAAGGTGAATATCTGTCGTTCTGCCCCTGAACGAGGCAGTTAACCCACCGTTCCTAGGCCGTCATTGAAAATAAGAATGTGTTTTTAACTGACTTGCCTAGATAAATAAAAGGTATAAAAAATATATATATATATATATATATATTTTTTTTAAAGTGTATTATTTTTTAATCAAATCGGCGCCCAAAAATACCGATTTCCGATTGTTATAAAAACTTGAAATCAACCCTAAAGAAGATCTCACGTCAAATGTTATTAAAGAGCTGTGGTTGCAGGTTCACCTGCTCATATAAAGCCTATGCTTTTGGGGCGTCGCTATAGTGCTAACAGTCAGTATCTAAATATTGTGTGTGAAATGCTTGTATGTGATGTAAACAGAGAGGTCTACTTTCTTGGGGACCTGATTATTGACGCTTCTACCTGTAACCAGTGCCTGTAATCTGGCTCAAGTTATTAATCAACCTACCAGGGTGTTTACAAACACGACAGGAACAAGATCATCCACATGTATCGATCACATTTTTTACTAATACTTGTAGAACTTTTCTCGAAAGCTGTATCTGTACCCGTTGGATGCAGTGATCACAATATAGTGGTTATATCTAGGAGAGCCAAAGTTCCAAAAGCTGGGTCAAATATTTGTTGGTCTGATGTGATTAATCAGGAGCATCTAGATGCTCCACTTGATGAATTTATGAAATTGCTTCTTCCAATTATTGATAAACATGGGCCTGTTAAGAAACTGACTATTAGAACTGTTAAGGCTCCATGGATTGATGAGGAATTGAAACACTGTATGGCTGAAAGAGATGGGGAAAAGGAGAGGCTAATAAGTCTGGCTTCACACCTCTGGCTGATGTACTGCAAATTGAGAAATGATATGACTAAACTCAACAAAAATAAGAAGAAACTGTATTATGAAGCCTAGATCAATGACATAAAGAATGATGGAAATTATGGGTAGAAAGACTAATTCAACTCCATCTTTCATCAAATCAGATGGCTTATACATCACAAATCCATCTGGCAAAGTGGGCAAACGTAGGCAGGAAATGCCAATAACAAACAGTGAGACGCCGTATTCATGGTAAAAAAAAAGTGTGGCCTCCCGAGTGGCGCAGTGGTCTAAGGCACTGCATCGCAGTTGCTGGCCGTGCCACTAGAGATCCTGGTTCGAGTCCAGGCACTGTTGCAGCCCATGGGGCAGTGCACAATTGGCCCAGCATCGTCTGGGTTAGAGGAGGGTTTGGCTGGCAGGGATGTCCTTGTCCCATCGCGCTCTAGTGACTCCTATGGCTTGTCGTGTGCATGCACACCGACACGGTTGCCAGGTGTACAGTGTTTCCTCTGCTTCCAGGTTAAGCGGGCATTGTGTCAAGAAGCAGTGCGGCTTGGTTGGGTTGCGTTTCGGAGGATGCATGGCTCTCGACCTTCACCACTCCCGAGTCTGTACGGGAGTTGCAGCGATGAGACAAGACTGACTACTCAATATTGACTAAACTCCTGGCATTGATCACTTAGATGGAAAGCTACTGAGAATGGTAGATGACTCAATAGCCACTCCTATCTTTAATCTGAGTCTAGGGGAAGGTGTTAGTCCTCAGGCCTGGAGGGAACCCAAGTAATCCGCTACCCAAGATTGGTAAAGTGGCCTTAACTGGTTCTAACAGCAGGCCTAAGCTTGCTAACAGCTCTTAGCAAACAAGTTAAAAACAATTGTGTTTGACCAAATACAATGCTATCTCTCTGAAACTGACAGACTTTCAGCATGCTTATAGAGAAGGGCTCTCAACATGTAATGCACTGAAACAAATGAAGTTTGGTTGAAAGAAATTGATAATAAGAAGAGTGGGAGCTATACTGTTATATTTCACTGCAGCCTTTGATATTATTGACCAGAACCTGTTATTGAGAAAAACATGTTTTATAGCTTTTCATCCTCTGCCATATTGTGAATTCAGAGCCATCTATCTAAAAGAACTCAGAGGGTTTTCTTTAATGGAAGATTCTCTAATGTCAAACATCTTGGGCGTGGTGTACCGCAGGGCAGCACTCTAGGACCTCTGCTCTTTTCTATTTATTACCAATGACCTGACACTGGCATTAAATAAACACTGTGTGTCCATGTATGCTGATGACTCAACCATATATGTGTCAGCAACCACAGCTAATGAAGTCACGGAAGTTTATTACTGGGTGGCCAGTAATAAACATCTCTAAAGCTAAGAGCATTGTATTTAGTACAAATAATTCCTTAACTCCTAGACCACAGCTGAATCTGGTAATGAATGGTGTGGCTGTTCAACAAGTTGAGGAGAGTAAATTACTTGGTGTTAACTTAGATTGTAAACTGTCATGGTCAAAACATATAGATTCAATGGTAATAAATATTGGGAGAGGTCTGTCCATAAAAAAAGACATGCCCTGCTTTTTTGACACCACACTCTAAAAAGCAAGTCCTGCAGGCTCGAGTTTTGTCTTATCTTGATTACTGTCCAGTCATGTGGTCAAGAAAGACCTAATTAAGCTAAAGCTGGCAAAGAACAGAGCGGAATGTCTTGCTCTTCATTGTAATCAGAGGGCTAATATAAATACTATCTATGCAAGTCTCTCTTGGCTAAGAGACAAGGAGAGACTGACTGCATTACTTATTTTTATAATAAACATTAATGTGTTGATAATTCCAAATTTGTTTGCATAGTCAACTTACACACAGCTCTGACACACACACTTACCCCACCAGACATGCCACCAGGGGTCTTTTCACAGTCCCAAATCCAGAACAAATTCAAGAAAGTGTACAGTATTATATAGTCATTATTGCATGGAACTCTCGTATTAACTCATATAACTCTCAAATGAACAGCAAACCTGGCTTTTAAATAAACAGATAAAGCAACACCTCACGGCATAATGCCTCTCCCCTATTTGACCTAGATATTTAGAGTGTATGTATTGATATGTAGGCTGTGTGTGTCATTTTTAAATGTATGTAGTTCTGTCCTTGAGCAGTTCTTGTCTATTAATGTTCTGTATTATGTCATGTTTCATGTTTTGCGTGTACCCCAGGAACTTTTGCAATAGCTAATGGGGATCCTAATAAAATACCAAATACCAAACATAAGCCTATTCCCCTATCCCCTTTATCACAATGTTGATGATCCTCTTTCAGGTCCGAGTCATGGCGTCCATGGATATATCCCATAATACTAAGATAAGAGGATGCCAGGGAGCAGACAATAAGATGTGGAGTTATGATTATGAAAAGGTGCCCTGTTACGTAAGTTGAGTGTAATTCTACCAAATAGCTCAGGGGAAAGCTTCAGTTTGGTTCAAATGGGAGTAACGCTCTTAAATGACAGATAACAGTTGAGCCATCATGGTCTGTGGGAGCTTAGGGCTTTGAAATGTCACATAGGACTGATCCAGGAACTGCTGGAGAGGTTAAAAGGAGGTTAAAACTGAGAGGGTTGACTTACCTGAATATGATCCCCAGTCAGTCATCATTATCAGCACATAGAAGAGGCAGAAAGAGAAAGAGAGATAAAGGTTGTTAAAGACCATGTATACTCAGCCAGCATCAGTAATATAATACAATACGGCATATGACAGCCCCGTTATAATTTAGTCAGAAGAGGAAAGCCTTATCAAATTGCACTGTGACTGTGTGTGTGTGTGTGTTTGGTCCTAGGTCTCGAGCCCCAGTGGCAGATGGCACATGTCTATCTCTTAATGACAGCTCAGTCTTGTAACATCAGAGCTAGGCCAGGAGTAGTGGGCCAATGTTGTCTCACTATTGCTGAGTTCTGTTAATCTGGAATTACAGGACAACTGGGCTTGGGCCACAGACCCCAAAATGTGTGTGTACTGTATGTGCGTGTGTGTACATGTACTGTATGTGTGTGTGTGTGTGGTGTGTGTGTACATGTACTGTATGTGTGTGTGTGCGCGCACATGTGCTTGTCTTTCCAAAACCAAAAGACAATTATGAGGGCATCATTACAAGCCTCTCAGGAGTTACAGCAGATCACTCCAACATAGAATATGAACCTAAATACCTTTCATATCCCACTAATAACCTTTCATAACATGGTAGGACCCAATTCTGGTTTGGCATGTTTATTTGGGTTAATGTGCTGTGCTATCCCAAATCACCATTCATTCAGATTGGTAAACCCAAACATTGACATGCTTGCAAATCCCATATTAGACTTGCGGCTAACATGGTACTGTAAAACCCATATTACGATTTACATAGAAAACTCATATTACTAAAAGGGAAAGGAGATTTGACTGGCTAACATGGAGAAGCTATGGGACTGGTCTAGTCTTTATTCTGGCTTGGTCCCTCCCAGGATGATGCACCAGACAGATATTGGCTTTTGGGACCTGAGTGTTCAATCCTTCTGTACAAGATTCCTCTCTACTGTCAGGTCCTTGAGTGGTTCATTAGTGAAGTCCAGTAAAGCAAGTTGGTATTCAATGTAAATGATTGAGGTGATTGGTTTGTCCATGTCCAGTGAAAGTGGGAACATAGTGGCTATGGGAGTGATAAGGACAGTGATAAGGACAGATAAGAGATGAGCTGAAAGTGTATGGGACAACACTATCAGCTCACTGTCGCCACCCACAGGCCCCTGGCATAATGACACTTGGTCATTTCTATCCTATTTGGAAAAACAGCTGCCTTAGTGCCCTCAACCTATGTTAAAGTAAGAAAGTATGTGCAAAACATTAGGCCATGTGTTATACTGTGTAACAATAAAAACTAATAGCATAGATAAGACATCTACATAATGTGTCCTGGATATAGCTAGGCTCCTTTCATTATTCTGAGTTTTAGTTCATTCAACCTTCCCTAGTGCATCCAATGACAACAAGGGTGTGTCTCTCTGGCTCTGATTGGCTGAGTGAGTTCACAATAGGGAGATCACACGGAACTGCACCAGAATTCTCCGCTCCGCTGTCTGCACCGCCTCCTACCACTGCCATGGCAACCAAGGAAAACATCCAACAGATCACCGGTGGCAACCGCACTATAATTGCTGCTTTGCAAACAGGAGCCCAGAGCCAGTCATTAGGAGCTATATATACACACACACAGGCCCGGTGCGTGGCAGCCTATAGGGCTTTAACTGGTCTGGCAGGGAAGCTGGAGTCACTGCCAGATGTTATTTATAAGTACACTTATTCTGACTGAATAATATTGTTTTTGTTTTTTTCTGTCGAGATGAGCTTTTAAAGGGATAGTGCGAGATTGTGGCAATTAAGCCACTTTTCGACCAACGTAGAGTCAGATGGAACTCATGGATACCATTTTTATGTCTCTGAATTAGAGGTCGACCGATTAATCGGAATGGCCGATTAATTAGGGCCGATTTCAAGTTTTCATAACAATCGGAAATCGGGAATTTTGGGGCGCCGATTTGCCAATTTATTTTAAAACTTTTTTATACCTTTATTTAACCTTTAACTAGGCAAGTCAGTTAAGAACACATTCTTATTTTAAAGGACGGCCTAGGAACGGTGGGTTAACTGCCTCGTTCAGGGGCAGAACAACAGATTTTCACCTTGTCAGCTCGGGGGATTCAATCTTGCAACCTTACAGTTAACTAGTCCAACGCAATAACGACCTGCCTCTCTCTCGTTGCACTCCACAAGGAGACTGCCTGTTACGCGAATGCAGTAAACCAAGGTAAGTTGCTAGCTAGCATTAAACTTATCTTATAAAAAACAATCAATCATAATCACTAGTTAACTACACATGGTTGATGATATTACGAGATATTATCAGGCATGTCCTGCGTTGCATATAATCTGACTGAGCATACAAGCATACAAGTATCTGACTGAGCGGTGGTAGGCAGAAGCAGGCTGGTTTAACCGAAGTGAAATGGCTAGCTAGCTAGGACACGCTAACTAGAGGGACGGAAGCGATACTGTTACACTGGCAATACTAAAGTGCCTATAAGAACATCTAGTAGTCAAAGGTTAATGAAATACAAATGGTATAGAGGGAAATAGTCCTATAATTCCTATAATAACTACAACCTAAAACCTCTTACCTGGGAATATTGAAGACTGATGTTAAAAGGAACCACCAGCTTTCATATGTTCTCATGTTCTGAGCAAGGAACTGAAACGTTAGCTTTCTTACTTAGCACATATTGCACTTTTACTTTCTTCTCCAACACTTTGTTTTTGCATTATTTAAACCAAATTGAACATGTTTCATTATTTACTTGAGGCTAAATTGATTTTATTGATGTATTATATTAAGTTAAAATAAGTGTTGATTCAGTATTGTTGTAATTGTCATTATTACAAAAAATAATAATAATAATTGTCCGATTAATCGGTATCGGCTTTTTTGGTCCTCCAATAATCAGTATCGGCGTTGAAAAATCATAATCGGTCGACCTCTACTCTGAATGCAGTTTGAAGGAAGTTTCTAACTAGCGTTAGTGCAATTGCTAACTAGCGTTAGTTGTTCCTGTCGACTTCTAGTCATTGTGCGACTTGCTAGTTAACAATGTCTTGCGAAACATACCATTATGAATATAACTACTGGTCCCTGAAGGAGGATCTTCAGTACCGCTCTTCAGCAAGCCCAAATCCCGACGCTTGGGGCCCAAATATGTTATACCTCGTTGCCTCCTTGTGGGAACAGTAGTTATATTCATAACTGTACGTTCACCTTCAGTCAGTCACACGGTATAACATACTATGGGGACATACAATCATGCCCCAAACCAAACTAAGAGGTCCACCGCAGCCCAAGTACACACAAGTACGACCAGCTCCAAAAATGGGTTACAGAAGCCACCTTTTTCCCTAATACTTACCAGAGAAGCCTGTAAGAGCCCCATATAGGGAACCAAACCTGCTGCAACTTGGCTATGCGCAAAAGTCCATAGACCCCAAGGTTCCAAGAACAATACTTTCTTGCGAGCCTGAAATGTCAGAATTCGTACAAGGAACCACAAGTCCAAAACAACAGAACACCTGTCATGACTTGGTAAAGCGCTGCATAGAATCAACCAGAGTTAATGAACCACGGCAGCCTGAGACTCAATCCCACAGGAAACCTGCCGTAACCTGGAAACTGTGTACTCGCACGCTGCCACGGCAGCCCAAGACTCAAACACACAGGAAACCTGCCGTAACCTGGAAACTGTGTACTCGCACGCTGCCACGGCAGCCCAAGGCTCAAACACACAGGAAACCTGCCGTAACCTGGAAACTGTGTACTCGCACGCTGCCACGGCAGCCCAAGGCTCAAACACACAGGAAACCTGCCGTAACCTGGAAACTGTGTACTCGCACGCTGCCACGGCAGCCCAAGGCTCAAACACACAGGAAACCTGCTGTAACCTGGAAACTGTGTACTCGCACGCTGCCACGGCAGCCCAAGGCTCAAACACACAGGAAACCTGCTGTAACCTGGAAACTGTGTACTCGCACGCTGCCACGGCAGCCCAAGGCTTAAACACACAGGACACTGTGGGAACCCTGATAATGCACACAAATTGATGCTGCACCCCAAGGCAACTGTGGTAATCAGGGTAAAACACCCACTCCCAGACCCAGACATTTGGGCTGGGCGATATGGATAAAATTATTCTATCACAGTTTTTATTTTAATTTTAAATGGACAGTATGACGGTATTTTTACATTTTTGATGATTAAAAGCTCTACATTTGCTTTATGAGTAGTGAATGATCCTAGAGTGGCAACACACACATTCTCAGTGATTTCAATGGGTCTTTCTCCATTCTGATTGTTTTATACTGTTCAATTCAACCAAAACTAATTTCAGCACTTTT
Organism: Oncorhynchus kisutch; assembly: GCF_002021735.2. Lineage (NCBI taxonomy): Eukaryota > Metazoa > Chordata > Actinopteri > Salmoniformes > Salmonidae > Oncorhynchus > Oncorhynchus kisutch. The sequence goes on along the minus strand of NC_034194.2, from coordinate 23,947,118 downwards.
AACATTTCTACATTTCCTGCACTCAATTGTAGTGGTGGAAAAAGTACACAATTGTCATACTTGAGTAAGTAAAGATACGTTAATCAGAGGTGGGGGACCAAGTCATTGTTTTACAAGACACAAGTAAGTTTCAAGTCTTAGCACTCAAGTCCCAAGTCAAGACAGACCAACAAGTCTCAAGTCCTAAACTTTGAGTTTCGAGTCCTAAACAAGTGCTCTTCACCAAATGTAATACCATTTCATATTTTTAACAAGAGTAATAGTTAGTATATTACATTTACGCAAATCATAAATGCTTAAAAAAAAATATATTACTTTCCAAATAAACTTTATATTTCCGTGGAAATACATGAGAAAGACCCTCCCAATAGCGATCGACTATCGAGGATCGCAATCGTGCGATGTAGACTTGTACACAATCGCCCAACCTTAACACACACACAAACACTGTGTGTGTGGTTACAGTAGGCTAACATATGTCAATGATTTTAGGAACAGCAGTAACATCAGGCAGGATTTAGGCTACCAACTGCCTAGCCAGTTGTAGCTCAATCTTGGGTGCAATGATCACGTTCCCGCACTGACTGACTGTGTGGAGGCTCATTGATTTAACGTTATGTTAGCCAACATGCTACACTAGCAAAGTTATGAATGATATAGCTGTTGCCTATACTAGCCATGACTTAGTGTTTTTTGTGCAGCTTCAAATGTCGAACAAAGTTGGAAGTTGTTGCGCCTCTGTATGTCATTTTCTTCCTGCATGTTTTGCAAGTTGCAATCCGTTGTTTGTTTATACAGCGTCCTCTTTATATCCCAAAATCATACTTTTTGGTATCATCTTTCCAAGGGCTCCATCTGAATTCACCTGCCGACATTCCTCTGCATTGCCACGCACAACTTTTTCTCAGCTGGCACAATTTGATTGGCTGCTGTCCGATTCAAACTGTAATCCCTTAAATGAAGAGTTGATGCGATGCACACTTTTTAATATTTGGGCTTGGGGAGGGTATCAAGTCAGTTCGAGTCAAAAGCCTAACAAGTCACACGTCCATCCTCCATAACCTCTACATTCATGAACTCGCCATAACCTGGTAGCACCAACCTGGCTAAATGAGGGGAATCCTCTCACAGTTGTTTGTTTTAAAGAAACAAATCGACCCATATAATAATCCTGTTATGTTTCATTGTTTCCTTAATCAATGAACAATAAGCTTTGCGTCCTTCCCAATGGGATTTACCACAGTATCATTGACTAATCAGGACTCCCCTCTAAGACTGTGAAACATTCAATAGAGAATAAATCAGACTATATATCTAAATCGCTAATAATCAATACTCTCTAGATTATGAAAATGCAAAACTATGACCACTAGCTTGGCAAAGCTTTTCTGAGAATAGCGATGAGAAAATACACAAAAAAAAAAAATCACAGACAGAATATGGAAAAGGGAGCAGGATCAAAGTGAACACCAAAAGTTGGATAACCTTACGTAAGAAATCAAACCAGAGGAACAATATGTATACAGACACAGATCTGAAGATGACAAGATCGCTGCAGGTATCTACACGCGTGCACAAACACACATAGATTAACTGCTATTCCTCTACCGGTCTGTCTGGTTGAAGAGTTGACTGAAGGCCATGCCAGTATTTTGGGATGCCCTGACCAGGTCAGTGTTAATGGTGGCTGATGCACATTAACACAATAGTGCAGTGCTGGTGTTTTTCCATCAGCAGGTGATGGCAAGGGTTGAGTTACAACCAATGTACCCAATGGCTCACTGACAGCATTGACCTCAAACGCGCAAATACACATTCACGGACGCAGTGTAACAGTACGTGCGACATGCAAGAAGCTAATGAACTGATAATATCGTCAATCAGGATAAACTACACTGGTAGAACTATAAATAGATGTCATGCTTACCTCACCCCAGAAAACCTATTCTCTGACATAACAAATCAATAACATATTGACAAATATGGATGAGACAATAATATCAATATTCTACAATGTAGAACTAGCCTGTGCTCTTTGTCTCTCTACTCAATAATGTGGAAAACACTATGTTACACTCTCACAAAGTCTCTCTCTCTCCCTCCCTGGCACAGAACCACGCGCTCAGATCACCACCAGCCTATGACATCACCAGCCCATGACATCACCCACTTCCGGAAAGTCACAATACTATCGCACATGTTTAGATATTCTATCCTTGTGGGGACCTTAAATGTATTTCCATTAAAAATGACTTTTTTTCCTAACCATAAACCTACCCGTAACCCTAAACCTTTACCCTAATTCTAGCCCTAAACTTAAATTGTAACCCTAACCTCTAGCTTAAAATAGCCTTTTTTCTCCCTTGTTTTACTATCCTTGTGGGGACTATACAGGGATAGAAGAACCAACCCGCATGCACACGCACTGCACTTTGACCACCTGTGGCAAAGAGGCAGGCAATAATCGGCCGTAAGAAGACAGTGGCCCACTTCTCTGTCTCCACTTGTAAACAACTCTCTCCTTCACTTCCTGATGCTAGTACAGAGGAAGACAGAGGGAGATAATGGAAATCTATTCAAATGAGGTAGAGTCAAAGTAGAGCGATGCAGACTACATACACACGGACTGGGGATGTTGGCTAGTGGCCACTGATATGTGAAAGGACTGGACAGGTTTCCACCATGTCATTTAAGACTTGTCATGTCCAGATATTGGTGCCAACGTGGCGGATGGTTTGCCACCCTTCAGGTCTCACCTGTTCTTGTGTGATGCTGCGGCTCATACACCCAGTCTTCTTCATCTTCTGCCTCCCCTGGGTGCAGGTGTGTGTGTGAGCGGGAATGTGTGTGGAAGTGTGTGTGCAGCTCTGACTGGCTGCGGAAGATGCGTCGGGTCTGTCTAGATAGAGAGGATACACTCAGCCAGCTAAGAGCTCTGGAGAGACCCCCGGGCTTCTCCTTCCGATCCTTACGGAAAGACCCAGAACTCTTGTCCCTCCTCATCCTCACTCTGGGAGACAAAAAAAAATACTTTGAAAAGAACCAAAAATATAGACTGAATCAAAAGTCCCACATCCAAAGTGGAGCTGTAGAAGGAACAATCCAATTCAAAGTCAATTTCCCTATATGTGACAGTAAAATGTCATTTCACATGACAGTTTAGTCCTGCTGTCTTCTTCTCCAGTAGTTCCACAGTCCCACTTCCCAATCATATCTCAACAAATTTGCTCCATTTCATTCTTCTATCATTGAGCCAAACAAGATAAACTCCTCCCTTACTCTCGTCCTTTGTGTTTCAAAATCCAGGGTGCGCTTCCCAAATCCAAAGTGACAATTAGGCAATCCAGCGATCTGGAAAATCACCGCTCCTGCTCTCCAACACACACACACACACCGGGAAAGACGGAGGTATTCCTCTGGGGTGTAACAGGGCAGGGCGACACTTCCTGGTCACGTTTGGGTTTAAATCACAACAAGCCAACGGTCCTCCAGCGGTTTATCAGTGTTTCAGTTGATCTGTTTATACCAGCTGACACTCAGGCCGACAGCCAGCAGACGAAGGGTTATGCCGTTTCAGCATCCTCCAATCCATTCCCAGGTCCCAGGCTGATTTGCTTAAAACACACACACTCACAGAGACCTTCTGTCGTACGTCATACGCTGACTCACGCCACTCCGCACGAACAGTTGCAACCAGTTGAGACCTCTTATCTGTTCTACTCCCACATGGCCAGATTGAGAGCGAGAGAAAGGAGGGAACGAGACAGACCGAGGGATTCACTCACCTGCTGCCCACACAAACAGAGAGAGAGGGAAAGGAGGGAGCGAAACAGACCGAGGGATTCACTCACCTGCTGCCCACACAGACAGAGAGAGAGGGGGAAAGGGTGGACAAAGCCTAGCTAGGCGAACTGTCTGGAGTTACTGTGTGAGACGGCAAGGGTCATCCAGACGTTCTGCTCCACTGGTAGTCCTTCTGTGTATGTACCATGTGTGTTCTGAAGGGCTGGTACACTGTGTGTTTGTGGGGTTAGAATTACACCCAACCCCAGCCACTCGGCTGAAACACGAGAAGGCCCATCCCTCTCTCCTTCTTTCCCTCCCTCACTCCACTTTGATCTCTGATCTGTGGCCCTGCCCTCGCTCGCCGGCATGGCAACCACAGGGGCTGGAGGGAGGGCTCTCCACCTCTCCACTCCTTTCATCCATCGCTCTCCTCTTTCCAGTTCTCTTCCTCCCTCTCTGTCAGTGTTGTCCCCTGAGGTCTAGAGTCTAGGGCATGTAGCTCACAGAAACACAGTCTTACCATCAACCAAACAGGTTGAACAGACAGTGTGCACAGTGCCCTAAAGACACAAACAGGTTGAACAGACAGTGTGCACAGTGCCCTAAAGACACAAACAGGTTGAACAGACAGTGTGCACAGTGCCCTAAAGACACAAACAGGTTGAACAGACAGTGTGCACAGTGCCCTAAAGACACAAACAGGTTGAACAGACAGTGTGCACAGTGCCCTAAAGACACAAACAGGTTGAACAGACAGTGTGCACAGTGCCCTAAAGACACAAACAGGTTGAACAGACAGTGTGCACAGTGCCCTAAAGACACAAACAGGTTGAACAGACAGTGTGCACAGTGCCCTAAAGACACAAACAGAAGCAGAGAAGGTACAGAATAACAACAGGTGCATTTTGGAGCTTGACAGCCTGGCTGACAAAGCATCATTTATCAACCCTGTCCACAGTGGCCTGTCTTTACAGGATATTAGTGTAAGCTGACAAGTAAGAGAGGCATCATGGAGGGTTGTTTGTGGTCACACATGGGTGGGAAAGCCACACCTCCCAGTAGTTTTTGTTGTGTGACTACCAAGGAGGGACCACAAACAAACCACTGAGCCGGGGTGTGTATGAGGCGGTTCAAGGGCCCTTCTTCTCTCTCCAAGGTACCCACACTGTTCCTCCAACACCACAATGGGCTCCCAGGAGAAGGGTTGTTCTTCTCTCCATGGAGTAACTGAATCCCCCAGTCACAGCCTTCACTGCGGTACCGCCCTCCTAGGACACACAAACCTTTGCCAACCCTCGTGGGGTGTCTTCTCCATGCAACTCCATTGTCGGGTTGTCCCAGCCTACCCTGTACTAACTCTCAGAGAGATAGATAACACCACGTAAATGTTACCCCTCCTCCCCTCTGTCCTTGCTTCCCTTTTCATTTTCCCACAGTGACAAAAATCTATGGTGCCGGCACTTCTGATGTGCACATATTGACTGACCTGGGACAACTAATCCCTGGCAGTTTGCTGCGTGCTACACGACTGGGTCCTGGTTTACCTGATAAAACACTGGCAATAACACCACCTCCTTTCTCTCTGGCCCACACACTCACACACACAAAAGCTGGTGTTATAACACACACACACACACCATCACACACATTGCTCGCTGATGGGTGTGAACCTTTGTCCCTGTCGGTGAAACCAAAGGCCAGTCACACTCCTTTAATAATTAACCAGCCCTGCTCTCCCACAGCGCTGGGATGAAGGGATGGAAGGATAAAAGATGGATGTCTTGAAAGTGTACCGATGCATACTAAAGAAATACACAGGCCTGTGGAAGTTCAGATACAAACCTATTCTACTCTACCTAGCCTCTATTTCTGAATGGGAGTGAACTACAAACACTTTTTTAGTGTCCACTAGTCCAGAGCAGCTGAGCAGAGCACTGTGAAAAGGAGATTCAATGGGCTCAAATGAGCTCTGGGATAGCAGTGTTCAGCCTAGGTGTCCTATAGGTTAAGTGATGCTGACTGAAGTGTTTGTTTATAGGCTGAGAGATCATTGAGGAGAGTATTGATTTCACCTCTAAAACACAGAGAGCTGTTTTAAGCAAAGTGCTGTTTGACCCCAAGGGAGGTGAAAGGTTGGTGTATAAAGGTCAACTTTATTCCTGCTTCAACCCCTGACCCCCTCCCCCAAACAGACATTCCCCAAAATCTGAACTGAAACCCCCCCCACCCATATAGAATTTTAAAAACCACTGAACAGTTACTGAACAAAACAAATTTTGAACCAGGAGAGTGGAGGAAATACATTAGCACAAAAAATATTGAATATCCGTCTCAGTCAGTGGGTCAGCTTCCAGACGCTATCAGCTACATTACCGTCTCAGTCAGTGGGTCAGCTTCCAGACGCTAGCAGCTACGTTACCGTCTCAGTCAGTGGGTCAGCTTCCAGACGCTAGCAGCTACGTTACAGTCTCAGTCAGTGGGTCAGCTTCCAGACGCTAGCAGCTACATTACCGTCTCAGTCAGTGGGTCAGCTTCCAGACGCTAGCAGCTACGTTACCGTCTCAGTCAGTGGGTCAGCTTCCAGACGCTAGCAGCTACGTTACCGTCTCAGTCAGTGGGTCAGCTTCCAGACGCTAGCAGCTACATTACCGTCTCAGTCAGTGGGTCAGCTTCCAGACGCTAGCAGCTACATTACAGTCTGTCAGTGGGTCAGCTTCCAGACGCTAGCAGCTACGTTACCGTCTCAGTCAGTGGGTCAGCTTCCAGACGCTAGCAGCTACGTTACCGTCTCAGTCAGTGGGTCAGGTTTCAGACGCTAGCAGCTACGTTACCGTCTCAGTCAGTGGGTCAGCTTCCAGATGCTAGTAGCTACGTTATAGGGTAGTATCATGTTGGTGGGTCCTGCATGCAAACACATGCACCATCAGGGGGTGTAATGATGCTTAGAGGAATGCTAGCTGGTGACCCCCAACATGTTGTTGTGAAGCCCTACTCCCTCTCTGGCCCGGTCGGAACATTCCACACATACACACCACAGGGACAGCTGAGAGATGGAGGGAAGAGGAGAGAAACGGAGGGAAAGGACTGGAACGTTGGCTGGTATAAGTACAGAAACATACTTCTCTTAAACCACACACACCCACCCTGTGGCAGTGAGAAACCATTGGCATGACTCTGGGTAGGTGTCTTGGTTATGAGAGCACCAGGGTCTGGTTGCCTGGTAACCAGACATCAGTGGAGAGCGCATGCCATTAATATATGCGACCATTACACAACATACAGTACATGTGTAAATCTTCAGAAAGTCACCAAATAGCCTTCGCCTGCAGTGAAATGACCATGGCTGTGCATTACACAGTGTTGGAGTCAATTCCATTTTCGAAAGTGACTAACTTCTTATTCAGGAATTTAAAAATCAGGTAGTGCCAACGAGGACTGTGGCGGTCATGACATTTTGTCAAGCAAAATATACTATGAGACTGCCGGTCTCACGGTAATTGACTGTTAATTAACAAACACATTTAGCATCCCCTGGCGTCCAAGCGTTAGCCTACAAGCCACTGATGCAGACCTTTGGAACATCTACATTTTAAAAAGTCCAATAAATCCATGTAATATAGCCTACACTATCACAATAAATTCATCATTTATTTTAGACAGGTCTAAACAAACATGATATAAAGAAACTGTAGTCTATTTCAGAAGAAAAGAATAGCGTACTCTGAGTTGTCGTTATGTTAGGTCCTGATCTGGCTATGCCATATGGCTGTGGGTGACACTAGTTCATTTAGCAGACAAGATTTAGGCCAAATGAAAATCAAAAGCACTAGCCTATGTCAATATACTATCCCTCATAGTACAAATGTTGACCTATTCTATTCCGTGAGAGAAATAAATATTCAAGCATACTCTGGGACAATTGTGAAATGCGATAGATCCCAAATTAATATAACCACTAGCATTAAAAAAAAGTTTAAAAGCAATGTGTCTGACGCAACAGATCAGAACGTTTAGCTTAACATTTTGATAAACTATTAGGCTATTCACATTATAAGTGCAGAAATGCACACAGCAGTAGGCTATAAGCCTGAATGTTCCAAAATGCAATCAATTAGCGGGAAAACACCATTCTCAAAAGTGACTGCAAATGTGATTATGCATGTAATGCTTTTATTATGAAGGTACATTTTTATGGTGAAAATGATCTTCTCCAAACTTGAAACTCACACACTGCATATGGATGCCAGATAGACTCTTCACTTGTTGTAAAGTGGATTAATGTGCTTAATTTTAAGAAGTTATTTGGCCACTTTAATTCTGATACAAACCTAATAAAAAAATATAGGCCTATGGGCTAGGCCACATAAGGTGTGCGACTACGATTTGAAAAAGATCGCAAACAACCAGCATGCACTGTTTCTTGCTGCATAAGCTGGGCATCATTCACAAGTGATAGGCTAATAATGTCACCCATCAGACTGTTCCCAATTTAATGTTGTCTTCACATATACTACATTATATATGACATAAGTTAGGATATAGAATGGATCATTATTATGCACCTGTCTCGGAACAGCAGGGGCAGCTGGGAAAAATACATGTAATCTATGCACTTAAAGAGCAAATGGAAGATGCTTTTCCTGTGGTTCATTTTCAAGCCAGTAAGGTAGGCTGTACTCCTGTTTTAAAAGAGAAGCAATGTACTTAATATTAGGAAAGTTTAGAAATAAATATAGTAGGCCTAGCCTATAGAAAGCTGATGGGATCCTCTTTTTAATAGAGGCCATCACTGGTGTTTTATCACGCAATTGCATAGCCTACAGAAATGTTGTGCAACATGAGCTCATGGGCTCTCATGAAGTGTTTGATTAGATTTTTGATTACATTTGCATTGACGTCAGAGTGATTAGAGGGACAATAGAGTGCTAAGTACCAGGCACTTAGCAAGTTTGGTAGGCTACTAATGACCATCAGCAGCATAAAGGTTAGAGAAGCCTATTTAAAGTGACTAAACTGTCACCAGGAATTTGATTGCCATCATGAATTGTGACCGCCGGTGTGGCGGTAATACGGTCACCGTAACAGCCCTAGTGCCAACCTCCATTCCACAGTAAGTGGAGCTGCACACTGTGCTGGCCACAGAAATAACATTTTAATGAATGCTCTAAATACAGGGGGTTAGGAGACGCCATAAAGGAAGAGTTTTATTGGTCTCCATCCCAAGGTGTTTATAAGTGTGTGTGTGTGCTATCTAAATTGGGTGGTGGCTTGGAGGCCACACGGAGCACTCTTAATGGTCTAGGAGGAGGTGTTGGTATTTTGGTGATATTTTGATAAAAAGGGTGGAGGCCGGGGACCAGGGTACTACTCACTCTATCTCACAGTTTGTATTGGGTTTAGTTATCTGTTTGTATGGAATGATGAAGGGAGGGGAGCATCTGTGACATGAGGGCAACATTAACAACTTTAATGAACACATTTTTCTCTTCTGTAATTTCTCTCCCTCCATCCCTGCCCACCCCTCTCTCTCCATCCATCCAACCCTGACCCAATCCAGATTTGGCCAGAACCTGTGTAATCAAGACTGTCACATTTCTATAAAACAGAAAAGTGTCCAGCTCTTTAAAACACAACAAGGACAAAACAGCTTTAACTTCTTTGGGGTAGGGGGCAGTATTCAGAAGTTTGGATGATTGAGGTGCCCATAGTAAACTGCCTGCTACTCAGGCCTAGAAGCTAGGATATGCATATAATTGAATTTATCGATTATTTACGTTAAAAAAATACCTAAAGTTGTATTAGGAAAGTTGTTTGAAATGTTTGGACAAAGATTACAGGTAACTTATTAGATATTTTGTAGTCATGTTGTGCAAGTTGGAACCAGTGTTTTTCTGGATCAAACGCGGCAAATAAATGGACATTTTGGAGATATAACGACGGAATTAATCGAACAAAAGGACAATTTGTGATGTTTATGGGACATATTGGAGTGCCAACAGAAGAAGCTCTTCAAAGGTAAGGCATGAATTATATCGTTATTTCTGAGTTTTGTGTCGCGCCTGGCGGAATGAAATATGATTGTCTGTGTTTGTTTGATGGGGTGCTGTCCTCAGATAATCATATGGTTTGCTTTCGACGGTAAAGCCTTTTTGAAATCTGACACCATGGCTGGATTAACAAGAAGTCAAGCTTTAATTTGACATATTGCATGTATATTTTCAGGAATTTTTAATATTTACAATTCTGTAGTTTGAAGTTCGCGCTCTGCAATTTCACTGGATGTTGGCCAGATGGGACGCTACCGTTCCACGTACAATAGAGAGGTTAACAGGAGAAAATCAGAGTGTCATGGAAAATAGTAGGCAGTATAGACTGGAGAATGGGTAGGCCTTAAAAGGAAATGAGACAGCGGTATTGGAGGAAGAGGAGGAACTCAAGAGAGATGGATGGAAAATCCTCTCATCTTTCCTGGACAGGCATGACAATACCATCTTCAACAGCAGCCTAACAGACTGACCACCATGACCTCTGACCTTCCTTCTGAACACAAGTACTAACCTTAACTTTCACCACAGGCATGCTGCCTAATATGGAGGCTCCCCCCTCCCCTTCATCTGCCACCCCCCCATCTCTCCTTCCACCTTTCTCCTTCCCTTCATTTCTCAACATATCTATCCCCCACTCCTTGCCCTTGGAGAGGAGGTGTAAGCCAAAGCAGGTTCCTGTAGAATGCAGTGAGGTCAGCATGTTGTATTACAGGGGACAGGAGTAGAGCTATACACATGGTGAAGAGAGACAGAGAGAGTCACATCTATCCTCGTATTCATCCTTTGCTGTGTCAAATGTGTCACTACTCCACACGCGTCCATTTACAGATCCTGGATCAGCTCTGACAGCTCTGCCACGTCTCAACTGAACAAGGCTCATAACCCTCTAGGTCTATCATCTAGTTATCTGGAATGCAAGTCATTATATATAAACTCTGAAAAACACCAAAAGAAAGATGCCCAGGGTCCCTGCTCATCTGCGTGAACGTGCCTTAGGCATGCTGCAAGGACGCATGAGGTCTGCAGATGTGGCCAAGGCAATGAATTGCAATGTCCGTACTGTGAGACGCCTAAGACAGCGCTACAGGGAGACAGGGCGGACAGCTGATCGTCCTCGCAGAGGCTGGACTGAGGGCTTGAGGCTGGACTGTAGGCCTGTTGTAAGGCAGGTCCTCACCAGACATCACCGGCAACAACATCGCCTATGGGCACAAACCCACCGTCGCTGGACCAGACAGGACTGGCAAAAAGTGCTCTTCACTGACGAGTCACGGTTTTGTCTCACCAGGGGCGATGGTCGGATTCACGTTTATCGTCGAAGGAATGAGCGTTACACCAAGGCTTGTACTCTGGAGCGGGATTGATTTGGTGGTGGAGGGTCCGTCATGGTCTGGTGCCGTGTGTCACAGCATCATCGGACTGAGCTTGTTGTCATTGCAGGCAATCTCAATGCTGTGCTTTACAGGGAAGACATCCTCCTCCCTCATGTGGTACCCTTCCTGCAGGGTCATCCTGACATGACCCTCCAGCATGACAATGCCACCAGCCATACTGCTCGTTCTGTGCATGACTTCCTGCAAGACAGGAATGTCAGTGTTCTGTCATGGCCAGCGAAGAGCCCGGATCTCAATCCCAATGAGCACGTCTGGGACCTGTTGGATCGGGGGGTGAGGGCTAGGGCCATTCCCCCCAGAAAGGTCCGGGAACTGGTGCAGTCCATGAGGAGATGCACTGCAGTACTTAATGCAGCTGGTGGCCACACCAGATACTGACTGTTACTTTTGATTTTGAACCCCCCTTTGTTAAGGGACACATTATTCCAGTTGTGTTAGTCACGCCTGTGGAACGTGTTCAGTTTATGTCGCAGTTGTTGAATCTTGTTATGTTCATACAAATACTTACATGTTAAGTTTGCTGAAAATAAATGTAGTTGACAGTGAGAGGACGTTTCTTTTTTGTTGAGATATATATATATATATATACATACACAGTGCTTTGCGAAAGTATTCGGCCCCCTTGAACTTCGCGACCTTTTGCCACATTTCAGGCTTCAAACAAAGATATAAAACTGTATTTTTTTGTGAAGAATCAACAACAAGTGGGACACAATCATGAAGTGGAACAACATTTATTGGATATTTCAAACTTTTTTAACAAATCAAAAACTTAAAAATTGGGCGTGCAAAATTATTCAGCCCCCTTAAGTTAATACTTTGTAGCGCCACCTTTTGCTGCGATTACAGCTGTAAGTCGCTTGGGGTATGTCTCTATCAGTTTTGCACATCGAGAGACTGACATTTTTTCCCATTCCTCCTTGCAAAACAGCTCACGCTCAGTGAGGTTGGATGGAGAGCATTTGTGAACAGCAGTTTTCAGTTCTTTCCACAGATTCTCGATTGGATTCAGGTCTGGACTTTGACTTGGCCATTCTAACACCTGGATATGTTTATTTTTGAACCATTCCATTGTAGATTTTGCTTTATGTTTTGGATCATTGTCTTGTTGGAAGACAAATCTCCGTCCTAGTCTCAGGTCTTTTGCAGACTCCCTCAGGTTTTCTTCCAGAATGGTCCTGTATTTGGCTCCATCCATCTTCCCATCAATTTGAACCATCTTCCCTGTCCCTGCTGAAGAAAAGCAGGCCCAAACCATGATGCTGCCACCACCATGTTTGACAGTGGGGATGGTGTGTTCAGGGTGATGAGCTGTGTTGCTTTTACGCCAAACATAACGTTTTGCATTGTTGCCAAAAAGTTCGATTTTGGTTTCATCTGACCAGAGCACCTTCTTCCACATGTTTGGTGTGTCTCCCAGGTGGCTTGTGGCAAACTTTAAACAACACTTTTTATGGATATCTTTAAGAAATGGCTTTCTTGCCACTCTTCCATAAAGGCCAGATTTGTGCAATATACGACTGATTGTTGTCCTATGGACAGAGTCTCCCACCTCAGCTGTAGATCTCTGCAGTTCATCCAGAGTGATCATGGGCCTCTTGGCTGCATCTCTGATCAGTCTTCTCCTTGTATGAGCTGAAAGTTTAGAGGGACGGCCAGGTCTTGGTAGATTTGCAGTGGTCTGATACTCCTTCCATTTCAATATTATCGCTTGCACAGTGCTCTTTGGGATGTTTAAAGCTTGGGAAATCTTTTTGTATCCAAATCCGGCTTTAAACTTCTTCACAACAGTATCTCGGACCTGCCTGGTGTGTTCCTTGTTCTTCATGATGCTCTCTGCGCTTTTAACGGACCTCTGAGACTATCACAGTGCAGGTGCATTTATGCGGAGACTTGATTACACACAGGTGGATTGTATTTATCATCATTAGTCATTTAGGTCAACATTGGATCATTCAGAGATCCTCACTGAACTTCTGGAGAGAGTTTGCTGCACTGAAAGTAAAGGGGCTGAATAATTTTGCACGCCCAATTTTTCAGTTTTTGATTTGTTAAAAAAGTTTGAAATATCCAATAAATGTCGTTCCACTTCATGATTGTGTCCCACTTGTTGTTGATTCTTCACAAAAAAATACAGTTTTATATCTTTATGTTTGAAGCCTGAAATGTGGCAAAAGGTCGCAAAGTTCAAGGGGGCCGAATACTTTCGCAAGGCACTGTATATGCCTGTATAAAACCCAGATTGGCATGTGGACACACCCAGTAAAACCAGTTCTATATAAAAGCCAGGTTGGTTGGTTATACAGTAGTGTAATGTTTTTTTTTTAAACTTAATCTCACGCACCCAAGAAAACCTTTATGGATCACATGTTTTTAACAGCCTGGGAGAGGTAGAATACTGGACATGATACTAAACACCTCTCAGACTCCTCCCGCTCTCCCTCCCTACTTCCAGCCCTCGACTATGCTTTTAAACCCCATCTCATTATAAAGGTGGGAGCCGAGGTAAAACCCCATCTCATTATAAAGGTGGGAGCCGAGGTAAAATCACATCTCATTATAAAGGTGGGAGCCGAGGTAAAACCCCCATCTCATTATAAAGGTGGGAGCCGAGGTAAAACCCCCATCTCATTATAAAGGTGGGAGCCGAGGTAAAACCCCATCTCATTATAAAGGTGGGAGCCGAGGTAAAACCCCCATCTCATTATAAAGGTGGGAGCCGAGGTAAAACCCCCATCTCATTATAAAGGTGGGAGCCGAGGTAAAACCCCCATCTCATTATAAAGGTGGGAGCCGAGGTAAAACCCCCATCTCATTATAAAGGTGGGAGCCGAGGTGAAACCACATCTCATTATAAAGGTGGGAGCCGAGGTAAAATCACATCTCATTATAAAGGTGGGAGCAGAGGTAAAATCACATCTCATTATAAAGGTGGGAGCCGAGGTAAAATCACATCTCATTATAAAGGTGGGAGCCGAGGTAAAATCACATCTCATTATAAAGGTGGGAGCCGAGGTAAAAACCCCATCTCATTATAAAGGTGGGAGCCGAGGTAAAACCCCCATCTCATTATAAAGGTGGGAGCCGAGGTAAAATCACATCTCATTATAAAGGTGGGAGCCGAGGTAAAACCCCATCTCATTATAAAGGTGGGAGCCGAGGTAAAACCCCCATCTCATTATAAAAGTGGGAGCCGAGGTAAAACCCCATCTCATTATAAAGGTGGGAGCCGAGGTGAAACCACATCTCATTATAAAGGTAGGAGCAGAGGTAAAATCACATCTCATTATAAAGGTGGGAGCCGAGGTAAAAACCCCATCTCATTATAAAGGTGGGAGCCGAGGTAAAACCCCCATCTCATTATAAAGGTGGGACCCGAGGTAATTTAAGTGTTCCGTTAAAGATGAATTAAGATTCACAGATTCTGATTCCTCTCACTGTAGCACTGTTCAATGTTAACAAGTATTACTCCAGCTAAAACAGCAAACAACAAAACATGGAGAGAGCAAAATATGTTTTACCCCCCCCCCCATTTTAGCATTGTATCCACTGAAAGAATGTAGATCATTTCACATTGGCCTAGAAGTCGTTCTGTTTGCTAAGTGAACAAAGGTTAATGTAATTCACAAGACAGATCGTCCTTCCAGGTGACAGAAATGTGACAGCTGGGGTCAGACGGTCACCAGTGTGTGTACGTGTCTGTGTGCACATATGTGTGGGGGTCGTCACTTCAGCGGACTCCCATGTGGCTTTGCGGCGCTGCAATGTGCCATCCATGCTGACAGCATTACCCAGGGGGCTATGGGGGTGGACATGACAGACAGGTGATTGACAGGTTGGGGGCAGAGGAGCCACTCAGTAAATTAGCCGTCCCCATAGGGTCCCAGAGGTCCCCACAAACCATAAAGGGACCTAATCTGGACACATTGATGCACTCAAACTGCCACCAACCGTGAGATGTTGGGGGTTGGGTGAGTTTGAAAGGTGTAGCAATGTTTACCAGACCATTTACTAACGTGGTGTGAGAGTGGACACTGCACAGACAGACAGATGCACAGTAAAGATGCTGTACTGTACGGGTAAGTCAAAAATGGACACCTTCTTAAGGAGGGAGAGAGGGAAGAGAGCAGACAAACAGAGCATGAGAAAAAGGGTCAATTGGATAACAAATAATTAACAGGTCATCTCCGGATCTCCATTTATTAGAAGGGATGCCTAGCAACCCCAGACCTCCAGAGAGCAGGGCAGAACAGGGCCAAGCAGGATGATGTAGCCCAGCAACAGCCCTCTGGTGGAGGGGAAGAGAGTCACTGTGGTAGTGGCTCTTGGATCCTCTGGGGTCTCCAGCTGTGTAGGCCTGAATGCTCTACTGCTCTCTGCAATAAATGTTTAAAATTCTGGGCCAGTTACTAGGAGAGACATTAATACATACATAAAACAATCCATTCAGTCACAAACTACAAAACCTATCAGATAATAAAAATCTCAACTATAAAGATCTTGAACAGGCCCCACAACCCACAAGAAAACAAGAAAAGCACAGCTATGTGGGGAACAACCTCCCCCAAATCTCCATAAACAAAGCCTAATTGACTCACAGCGAAACTGTAATGGATCTTATGTACCACAGGGGGGCGGCATATAACAGCCAATGAGAGCCTCTTCTTGTCTGTTCAGCAGGTTGTCTCTGATAACTCTGGGTCATTACCACATGTTGAAATGGGCCGGAAAGAAGGCTGTGTGTCTCCCTGCTATCACACTACAGTCAATAAACAAAACCATTCATTTACCAGGCCGCTGTACAAACAGGCCACACAGACTGGTTTAGAAATAAACGGCTAAATCAGATTAAAATCGATCTAATTAGATAGGCAGTGACTGTGGAACCCTACCATAGCTGGCTGACTGTACAGCCAGAGGGGTTGTTAGAGCTGAGCCTCAGTAAAAAAGAAAATGCTGTCAACTTGAGGATTCATGAAAGTTAACGCTCCAATCCCCTCGATTCCTCTGTCCACGTGCTTCAAGTCTGTTATTGCATAGTAAAGCTGTGTGTGTGTGTGTGTGTGTGTGTGTGTCTTAATACCGTTATTCCATACAAAAGCTGGGAGCTTAGCTAAGAGAGCCTTTCAGTGGAGTCACAGACGGCGCCTCTTCTGTGTATGTGTGTGTATGTGTGTATGTGTGTGTGGAGTCTCAGATGGCGCCTCTTCTGGGAAGCAGCTTAACTAAAGAGACAAAGGAAAGGTGAAGCAGGTGTTGACCCCTGACCTTTCTCTCCTGACCCCAGGCAGCAGTGCTTCCTAATCCCAAACCGCAAGTTAGGCTTTATCAGTGTGTGTGTGTGTGTGATTCCAGAGGATGTTGTCATTAGTGACAGCAGAGAAAACACATTTAAAAAACAACCAGACAGCCTTTCTAGCACAAACACACAGACTTTAATACTCACCAATTTACCAACCACCAACTTCAATAAATAGGGACTAGGCCTGCAGAACATCTGTATGTATGCATGCCCGGATGTGTGTGTGTGTGTGTGTGTGTGTGTGTATAAGTATTTGTGTGGGTACCTGTGCATACGAACGTATGACTGAGTGTGTGTAGCATCTGAGTGCAGTCACATGGAGAACTCCTCCCTCGCTTTGCTGTAGACGGTGAGGAGTTTGTCCGTCTGAATGTGGACAAACAGGGGGAGGAGAACGGATAGATCGAGATATTGTACAGTGGTGTGAAAGAGAAAGAAAGAACAGATTGATACTACAGGGGGAGGAGAGGGAAAGGAGGAGAAACCGTGCAAGACAAATGAGCAGCAGTAATCAGAGGAGGGCTTTGAAACAATATGCATACGTGCACAGTTGCACGCACACACACATGAACACACACACACATGAACACACACACACATGAACACACACACACACATGAACACACACACACATGAACACACACGAACACACATGAACACACGCGCACTGGAGGCTGGGGCCCAGGGGGAGAGGGTGTGGTCCCCTCAGTAAATTCCTGATCAGTCACGCTCGAGAGGAACCAGTCAAAAAAGACTTGGGGTGGCTGAAAAGAGTCAGGTTGCAGACTTTCAGCTCCACAATGCTTTACACTGGACTGACCCTGAAGCCTGTAGGATCACACCAGCATTAACTCCTTACAGGTAGTCTTAGCCTCGACAGCATTAACCCCTTACAGGTAGTCTTAGCCTAGACAGCATTAACTCCTTACAGGTAGTCTTAGCCTAGACAGCATTAACTCCTTACAGGTAGTCTTAGCCTAGACAGCATTAACCCCTTACAGGTAGTCTTAGCCTAGACAGCATTAACTCCTTACAGGTAGTCTTAGCCTAGACAGCATTAACCCCTTACAGGTAGTCTTAGCCTAGACAACAATAACTCCTTACAGGTAGTCTTAGCCTAGACAGCATTAACTCCTTACAGGTAGTCTTAGCCTAGACAGCATTAACTCTTTACAGGTAGTCTTAGCCTAGACAGCATTAACCCCTTACAGGTAGTCTTAGCCTAGACAGCATTAACCCCTTACAGGTAGTCTTAGCCTAGACAGCATTAACCCCTTACAGGTAGGCTTAGCCTAGACAGCATTAACTCCTTACAGGTAGTCTTAGCCTAGACAGCATTAACCCCTTACAGGTAGTCTTAGCCTAGACAGCATTAACCCCTTACAGGTAGTCTTAGCCTAGACAGCACCCCTTACAGGTAGTCTTAGCCTAGACAACGTTAACCCCTTACAGGTAGTCTTAGCCTAGACAGCATTAACCCCTTACAGGTAGTCTTAGCCTAGACAGCATTAACCCCTTACAGGTAGTCTTAGCCTAGACAGCATTAACCCCTTACAGGTAGTCTTAGCCTAGACAGCATTAACTCCTTACAGGTAGTCTTAGCCTAGACAGCATTAACCCCTTACAGGTAGTCTTAGCCTAGACAGCATTAACCCCTTACAGGTAGTCTTAGCCTAGACAACAATAACTCCTTACAGGTAGTCTTAGCCTAGACAACAATAACTCCTTACAGGTAGTCTTAGCCTAGACAGCATTAACCCCTTACAGGTAGTCTTAGCCTAGACAACAATAACTCCTTACAGGTAGTCTTAGCCTAGACAGCATTAACTCCTTACAGGTAGTCTTAGCCTAGACAGCATTAACTCTTTACAGGTAGTCTTAGCCTAGACAGCATTAACCCCTTACAGGTAGTCTTAGCCTAGACAGCATTAACCCCTTACAGGTAGTCTTAGCCTAGACAGCATTAACCCCTTACAGGTAGTCTTAGCCTAGACAACAATAACTCCTTACAGGTAGTCTTAGCCTAGACAGCATTAACCCCTTACAGGTAGTCTTAGCCTAGACAGCATTAACCCCTTACAGGTAGTCTTAGCCTAGACAACGTTAACCCCTTACAGGTAGTCTTAGCCTAGACAGCATTAACTCCTTACAGGTAGTCTTAGCCTAGACAGCATTAACTCCTTACAGGTAGTCTTAGCCTAGACAGCATTAACCCCTTACAGGTAGTCTTAGCCTAGACAACATTAACCCCTTACAGGTAGTCTTAGCCTAGACAACGTTAACTCCTTACAGGTAGTCTTAGCCTAGACAACATTAACCCCTTACAGGTAGTCTTAGCCTAGACAGCATTAACCCCTTACAGGTAGTCTTAGCCTAGACAGCATTAACCCCTTACAGGTAGTCTTAGCCTAGACAGCATTAACCCCTTACAGGTAGGCTTAGCCTAGACAGCATTAACTCCTTACAGGTAGTCTTAGCCTAGACAGCATTAACCCCTTACAGGTAGTCTTAGCCTAGACAGCATTAACCCCTTACAGGTAGTCTTAGCCTAGACAGCACCCCTTACAGGTAGTCTTAGCCTAGACAACGTTAACCCCTTACAGGTAGTCTTAGCCTAGACAGCATTAACCCCTTACAGGTAGTCTTAGCCTAGACAGCATTAACCCCTTACAGGTAGTCTTAGCCTAGACAGCATTAACCCCTTACAGGTAGTCTTAGCCTAGACAGCATTAACCCCTTACAGGTAGTCTTAGCCTAGACAGCATTAACCCCTTACAGGTAGTCTTAGCCTAGACAGCATTAACCCCTTACAGGTAGTCTTAGCCTAGACAACAATAACTCCTTACAGGTAGTCTTAGCCTAGACAGCATTAACCCCTTACAGGTAGTCTTAGCCTAGACAACAATAACTCCTTACAGGTAGTCTTAGCCTAGACAGCATTAACCCCTTATAGGTAGTCTTAGCCTAGACAGCATTAACCCTTTACAGGTAGTCTTAGCCTAGACAGCATTAACCCCTTACAGGTAGTCTTAGCCTAGACAACAATAACTCCTTACAGGTAGTCTTAGCCTAGACAGCATTAACCCCTTACAGGTAGTCTTAGCCTAGACAACAATAACTCCTTACAGGTAGTCTTAGCCTAGACAGCATTAACCCCTTACAGGTAGTCTTAGCCTAGACAACAATAACTCCTTACAGGTAGTCTTAGCCTAGACAGCATTAACCCCTTACAGGTAGTCTTAGCCTAGACAGCATTAACCCCTTACAGGTAGTCTTAGCCTAGACAGCATTAACCCCTTACAGGTAGTCTTAGCCTAGACAACAATAACTCCTTACAGGTAGTCTTAGCCTAGACAGCATTAACCCCTTACAGGTAGTCTTAGCCTAGACAGCATTAACCCCTTACAGGTAGTCTTAGCCTAGACAACAATAACTCCTTACAGGTAGTCTTAGCCTAGACAGCATTAACCCCTTACAGGTAGTCTTAGCCTAGACAACAATAACTCCTTACAGGTAGTCTTAGCCTAGACAGCATTAACCCCTTATAGGTAGTCTTAGCCTAGACAGCATTAACCCCTTACAGGTAGTCTTAGCCTAGACAGCATTAACCCCTTACAGGTAGTCTTAGCCTAGACAACAATAACTCCTTACAGGTAGTCTTAGCCTAGACAGCATTAACCCCTTACAGATAGTCTTAGCCTAGACAACAATAACTCCTTACAGGTAGTCTTAGCCTAGACAGCATTAACCCCTTACAGGTAGTCTTAGCCTAGACACCGTTAACTCCTTACAGGTAGTCTTAGCCTAGACAGCATTAACCCCTTACAGGTAGTCTTAGCCTAGACAGCATTAACCCCTTACAGGTAGTCTTAGCCTAGACAACAATAACTCCTTACAGGTAGTCTTAGCCTAGACAGCATTAACCCCTTACAGGTAGTCTTAGCCTAGACAACAATAACTCCTTACAGGTAGTCTTAGCCTAGACAGCATTAACCCCTTACAGGTAGTCTTAGCCTAGACAGCATTAACCCCTTACAGGTAGTCTTAGCCTAGACAGCATTAACCCCTTACAGGTAGTCTTAGCCTAGACAACAATAACTCCTTACAGGTAGTCTTAGCCTAGACAGCATTAACCCCTTACAGGTAGTCTTAGCCTAGACAGCATTAACCCCTTACAGGTAGTCTTAGCCTAGACAACATTAACCCCTTACAGGTAGTCTTAGCCTAGACAGCATTAACCCCTTACAGGTAGTCTTAGCCTAGACACCGTTAACTCCTTACAGGTAGTCTTAGCCTAGACAGCATTAACCCCTTACAGGTAGTCTTAGCCTAGACAGCATTAACCCCTTACAGGTAGTCTTAGCCTAGACAGCATTATTACCATAACTAAGAGTGTGTAACTTCGTCCTTTTACCTGTTCAACAGGGTGCCTGCCGGCAGAAGAGATTAGGGATTATGGGACTAAAAGTCACTATTCTCCACTGACCAAGATCCATTTGGATCAAAACAGTGTCTTGCTTTCACAAAGGTAACCTAACATGAGAGCTGTGACGATCATGGCATTTTGGTTATTGGTGAGCCAATAAGGAAGGGCAGCAAAATAAAATTATATAATTTATCATATCGTCTTTTTTTCTAAAAACTGTTAGGACGGTTATTGTATTTTAATGACAGTCTCCATGCATAACCGTTGGTTGCATGGTTTTATGTCAATTGTGCCAGCCCTACCTATCATATTGGAACAGTTCAGTGCTCAGGTCTTTGTATTTTACTCTTCAACAGTAATCCATAAAATGTTGACATTAGTACTAATCACACAGAACCCAGCCCAGGTCAGTGTGCTCATAGACAGGTGAGTCAGTGTAGGAGCTCCCCGTTACGCCCATCAGCCACAGCATCAGGCCGAGGACCAGGGAGTCACGCATTTAGGTGAATCACAGTGTCCTCTACATAGCTGAAATATTGCTGCACAAGTGTCCGTGTTCAGCTGTGTTTGGTACATAAAGACCTGTTTGTTTCCCATTGGTAGTCAACAGTAGCCGAGTCCCATGCTGTGTTTGGGTGTTTTACACCTGCAACATCAGCAGTTCCCCTGACAACCACCATAGGGGGAGCTTAACACACAACACACACACACAAACTCAAAGACCATGACTTTAGCCTCTGGAAAGTTTCCATGTTTTGCTTGTGTGTGTGGTTTATGCTGTGCCACTTCCTTCTGTCGAGCTGTGAAAACACAGAGCTAAGATTCCTCAACAAACCTAAACTGCTGACAAAAACACAGAGCAGGTTAGTGCACTCCACATCCATCTCCCATGGTGTTCTGTACACATACAACTGAACCCTTATGTCTAAATACACTGAGACCAAAATATCTCTTTTGTCTTTTCGTGCCACATATGAAGTGCTTTGGGCGTGTGTATTCGTGTGGTTGTTGCTGTAAAAATACAGATTATAAACTATGCAGCATTGGTTTGGGATTAACATACTAAAGGATCAGTTTCCCAGAGGGCCAGTCTTCGGAGCTTGAGGAGAATGAGACTGGCAGAGAAGCAAGGTTCCGTCCATTTGTTGACAGTCCCTCTGGAGAGTTTACAGGTGCTGCAGTCTGCCCAACTGGCTCTGACGGGAGGTGTGAGTCTGTGTGCAGTGAATGCAGAGCTTCGTGTGAATGCTTGAAAGAGCCAGAGACACAAAAAAGAGAGATATTGATTCTCTCTCTTTTCTGGTATTGTGCAGTCAGTGTGTGTCACTATGAGGTGCAGTAGCAAAAGTCTCTAGCAGTCATAAAAACCCCTAGCTGTGAGAATCAGTAGCAGTACCTCTAGCCTGCTCAACCCCTCAGGCCTGTGTAAATACATGAGATTATGTGAAGAGGGGAGAGGGTCGGGATGGGGATAGTTCGTTACCCCAGAAACACACTCTCCCTCTTCCCCCACACGACCCGGCACTCAGCCTGCACATCAACACTGAGTTGGAGAGAGAGAGAGATAGAGAGAGAGACTGTTATGCTGATTGAGCAGACGTTGGTCGGCAGGCCTAACCATTACCGTGACAATGGGAGGCTGACTTGGGGCTGGCGCTCTGCCCTCTACAGCTGTGTGCTGTCTGCTCTGAACACACAGACAAACACACATTACTGTTCATACGGCAGGCTCTTCCGTTGCATAGTGCTCATCCCTCTCAGCCACACTCACACCAACTAATCCTACAGCAGATAACCACAACACAGGAGACACTACACCAGTGGTTTTCAACCTGTGGTCCGAGGGGTACTGCAGGAGTTACGCAATTTTTGTATTATTATTATTATTTATTTATTTTATTTTTATTATAAAAATCTTCCAAAAATAATAACATTTGGGAGTATTAATGGTATTATAAGCAATTTTACATTACTTCCACAATGCTAATAGTTTACAATATTATTATTATTTCCTTTAATCTGTTACATTCACTGATAAGATTGACTAAATTTGACTGCCAAGATATTTCATGTTAAACATTTCTGCTTCTCCATGAATGGTGGTCCTTGGAACGGAAAATGTTGGTAACTGCTGTACTACACTATACAAACCTCCCAACTAAACTGTACAGAGAACAGCCAAATCTCCATAAGCCACTGGACACAGGATTACACCTGCCTTAATGCCGACTCTAGAACAGCAACATAATCTACATTCTGAACCATTACATTACATGGAGTTATTTACAACTGAATCCAGATCAGTGGTATCCCAGTCAAAGCCAGCCTGGATTCTACAGATAAAGAGAGGTTTTCAGGCAGATTATAGGGAAGCCTTGTATGTAATGTGGAGCAGAACACACATACACTGCATTGTGAACAGACTGTGCACTCCAACAAAGGGTGTAAGACACACACAGTAGTAAACATACACAGCGTGGCACAGAGATTCCATATCCGTTACGGTTTTATTATTACATGGGCTAGCATCCACAAGTCTGTGCCACACACACACACACACACGGATGATCTAAAATAGACACCCCCATAGAAATTCCTCCCACAAGCTGTCAGAAGTTTGAGTTCCATCTGGCCATCCTCCATCTCTCCCTCTTTTTTCCCCCCTGTCTCTCTCTTTCTCTCTCTCTCTCTCTCCACATTCTTTCCCCCTCACTTTCACCCAGACCAGAACCCCTCTGTCTTCCAGTCACTCTCTCCCTCCATCAGTTCTAACACTCCTTTTCCTCTGCCTCCAATGTTCTCTCCCTCTGCTTCCCTCTAACTGTTTCCCTCTGCTTCCCTCTAACTGTTTCCCTTTCTCTCCCTCTCCCCTTTTTCACCAAGTCTCTCCCCTCCCTCTCTTTCTCTCCCTCTCCCCTTTTTCACCAAGTCTCTCCCCTCCCTCTCTTTCTCTCCCTCTCCCCTTTTTCACCAAGTCTCTCCCCTCCCTCTCTTTCTCTCCCTCTCCCCTCCCTCTCTTTCTCTCCCTCTCCCCTTTTTCACCAAGTCTCTCCCCTCCCTCTCTTTCTCTCCCTCTCCCCTCCCTCTCTTTCTCTCCCTCTCCCCTTTTTCACCAAGTCTCTCCCCTCCCTCTCTTTCTCTCCCTCTCCCCTTTTCACCAAGTCTCTCCCCTCCCTCTCTTTCTCTCCCTCTCCCCTTTTCACCAAGTCTCTCCCCTCCCTCTCTTTCTCTCCCTCTCCCCTTTTCACCAAGTCTCTTCCCTCCCTCTCTTTCTCTCCCCTTTTCACCAACTCTCCCCTCCCTCTCTTTCTCTCCCTCTCCCCTTTTCACCAAGTCTCTCCCCTCCCTCTCTTTCTCTCCCTCTCCCCTTTTCACCAAGTCTCTCCCCTCCCTCTCTTTCTCTCCCTCTCCCCTTTTCACCAAGTCTCTCCCCTCCCTCTCTTTCCCTCCCTCTCCCCTTTTCACCAAGTCTCTCCCCTCCCTCTCTTTCTCTCCCTCTCCCCTTTTCACCAAGTCTCTTCCCTCCCTCTCTTTCTCTCCCTCTCCCCTTTTCACCAAGTCTCTCCCCTCCCTCTCTTTCTCTCCCTCTCCCCTTTTCACCAAGTCTCTCCCCTCCCTCTCTTTCTCTCCCTCTCCCCTTTTCACCAAGTCTCTCCCCTCCCTCTCTTTCTCCCCTTTTTCACCAAGTCTCTCCCCTCCCTCTCTTTCTCTCCCTCTCCCCTTTTTCACCAAGTCTCTCCCCTCCCTCTCTTTCTCTCCCTCTCCCCTTTTTCACCAAGTCTCTCCCCTCCCTCTCTTTCTCTCCCTCTCCCCTTTTTCACCAAGTCTCTCCCCTCCCTCTCTTTCTCTCCCTCTCCCCTTTTTCACCAAGTCTCTCCCCTCCCTCTCTTTCTCTCCCTCTCCCCTCCCTCTCTTTCTCTCCCTCTCCCCTTTTTCACCAAGTCTCTTCCCTCCCTCTCTTTCTCTCCCTCTCCCCTTTTTCACCAAGTCTCTTCCCTCCCTCTCTTTCTCTCCCTCTCCCCTTTTTCACCAAGTCTCTTCCCTCCCTCTCTTTCTCTCAAACACAGTGTTTCTTTGTGTCCGTGTAGAGGGGGAGTTGGACAAACTCTCGTCCCACCTCAGACAGAAAGCCAAAGGCCACTGCCCCACCCACTATGAAATGAGCCTCTTGAGACTGGCTGTGTCTGTGTGTCAGTGTGTGTTCGTGTGTGTGTGTGCGTGTTAAGGCCTGTGCATGTGTTTCTGAACACTTTTATCCAAATCATCACATCATACAGTAGCCAAACCAACTGGTGTCTGTTCCATATTATCCCATCCCACACCTTTGCCCATTGGTTTGTTGGTCCTGTTCTGTGTGCATACCCTCTGTGTGCATATTTAGACCACAAATAGCTGTGTGTACTGTATTACCACACCAGAACTGAAATAGTAACATTTAAAAACCTTTTGGTTTTGGCTGGAGAACAATATTTTGGATTGAACTAGCAACCTTTTGTGATCACATCAATTATGTTGAACAGTCCTTTGTGACTCAGAATGTCCAACTCTTACAGCCTTTTGTGATGTCATCAACTCAAATGCTGTGAATTGTTAAATGACAAAGGACTGCTAGGCTAGTTTCAGTCAGAACTATGGCACAGTGCTTGAAGAGCTATGAAAAGCCCTATTCAAAAGTTACTCTTCCTTGTTTATGAGGATTTACGAGGTGATTATAAATGAGGGATAACTGCTGCTGGTCTGGACACACAGGAGAGGAATGTCTGTCTGTGCCTCTGAACACAACATAGCAGCACATTCCAACCCAAAGCCCTCTCAGGGACTGATAAGGAATAGGTTAAGACAAACAGATGTATACAATATGCCATTCAATGTCAACGCCCGAGTATTGAGAAAGAGCTGGAGATTTCCTTTTCCCAAGGAGATGTAGAATGAGAGGAACTCCGTGTCGAGTCTCCGCAGAATATTTGTTTTATCGAATTCAAATCCTAAACCTCTGTCCCATATGTAATTGCACATCACAAAGGTACATGCTAAACGGAGTATACGATCCACATACAATGCCTTCAGAAAGTATTCAGACCTCTCAACTTTATCCACATTTTGTTACGTTACAGCCTTATTCTAAAATAGATTAAACACTTTTTTCCCTAAGCAATCTGCACACAATATCCCATAAAGATAAATCGAAAACAGGTTTTTAGAATTTTTTGCAAATGTATTAAAAATTAAAAACAGAAGTACCTTATCTAAGTATTCAGACCCTTTGCTATGAAACTCGAAATTCAGCTCAGGTGCATCCTGTTTCCATTGATCATCCTTGAAACCAAGATTGAACTCTTTGGCCCAGATCTAACATCTCTGGAGTAGATGTCGACCGATAATGATTTTTCAACGCCGATATTTAGTCTCAAATAAATAATGAAACATGCTCAATTTAGTTTAAATAATGCAAAAACACAGTGTTGGCGAAGAATGTAAAAGTGCAATATGTGCCATGTAAAAAAGCTAATGTTTAAGTTCCTTGCTCAGAAGAATATTCCCAGTTCGTCAGTATTCCCAGTTAAGAAGTTTTAGGTTGTAGTTATTATAGGAATTATGACGCGTTGACTTTTTCTCTCTATACCATTTGTATTTCATATACCTTTGACTATTGGATGTTCTAATAGGCACTTTAGTATTGCCAGCCTAATCTCAGGAGTTGATAGGCTTGAAGTCATAAACAGAGCTGTGAATTAAGCATTGCTAAGAACTGCTGACAAACGCGGTAAAGTTTGAATGAATGCTTACGAGCCTGCTGCCGCCTACCACCACTCAGTGAGACTGCTCTATCAAATATCGAATCATAGACTTAATTATAATATAATAAACACAGAAATACGCGCCTTTGTCATTAATATGGTCAAATCCGGAAACTATAATTTCGAAGATTAAACATTTATTCTTTCAGTGAAATACGGAACCATTCTGTTGCTGTTACATTGCACAACCTTCAATGGTATGTCATAATAATGAAAAATTCTGGCAAATGATTTCACAACGAGCCAGGCGGCCCAAACTGTTGCATATACCCTGACTCTGCATGCAATGAACGCAAGAGAAGTGACACAATTTCCATAGTTAATATTGCCTGCTAACATGAATTTCTTTTAACTAAATATGCAGATTAAAAAATATATTCTTCCATGTATTGATTTTAAGAAAGGCATTGATGTTTATGGTTAGGTACATTCGTGCAACGACTGTGCTTTTGTTAAATCATCACCCGTTTGGCGAAGTAGGCTGTGATTCGATGATAAATTAACAGGAACCGCATTATATGCAACGCAGGACAAGCTAGTTAACCTAGTAATATCATCAACCATGTGTAGTTAACTAGTGATTATGTGAATGAAGATTGATTGTTTTTTATAAGATAAATTCAAAGCCAGCTAGCAACTTATCGTGGCTCCTTGCTGCACTCGCATAACAGGTGGTCAGCCTGCCACACAGTTTCCTCATGGATTGCAATGTAAAAAGCGTCTAGAAATGCCGATTACTGATTGTTATGAAAATTTGAAATCGGCCCTAATTAAAATCGTCCTTACCGATTAAATCGGTCGACCTCTAACTCTGAAGAGACCTGAAAACAGCTGTGCACCAACGCTTCCCATCCAACCCGAAAGACCTTGAGAGGATCTGCAGACAGGAATGGAAGAAACTCCCCAAATACAGGTGTTCCACGCTTGTAGGGTCATACCCAAGAAGACTCGAGGCTGTAAATTGCTGCCAAAGGTGCTGAGTAAAGGGTCTGAATACTTATGTAAATGTCATCAGTTTATATTTTTTGATACATTTGGAAACATTTCTAAAAATCTGTTTTTGCTTTGTCATTATGGGGTAGTGTGTAGATTGGTGAGAATTTAAAAAAAAATCTATTTTACAATAAGGCTAGAATGTAACAAAATGTGGAAAAAGTCAAGGGCTCTGAATACTTTCCGAATGCACTGTACAATAACAATGTCATTGAAGTCCATACAGCAATACGTCTCCTTTGCATCGTCTATCAGACGGCTGTTGATTGTGGCCTGTGGAATGTTGTCCCAATCCTCTTTAATGGCTGTGCAAGGCTGCTGGATATTGGCGGGAACTGGAACACGCTGTCATTCATGTCGATCCAGAGCATCCCAAACATTCCCAATGGGTGACATGTCTAGTGAGCACGCAGGCCATGGAAGAACTAGGACATTTTCAGCTTCCAGGAATTGTATACAGATCCTTGTGACATGGAGACGTGCATTATCAAGCTGAAACATGAGGTGATGGTGGAGGATGAATGGCACAACAATGGGCTCATCACGGGATCAGGATCTCATCACGGTATGGCTGTGCATTCAAATTAATATCAACAAATGCAACTGTGTTTGTTATCCTTATCTTATGCCTGCCATACCATAACCCCACCGCCACCATGGGGCACTGCTCGCCCACACAACGCCATACACGTCTGCCATCTGCCCGGTACAGTTGAAACCGGGATTCATCCGTGAAGAACACACTTCTCCAGCGTGCCAGTGGCCATCAAAGGTGAGCATTTGCCCACTGAACTAGGTACAATGCCGAACTTCAGTCAGGTAAAGGCCCTGGTGAGGACTACGAGCATGCAGATGAGCTGAGACGGTTTCTGACAGTTTGTGCAGAAATTCCTCGGTTGTGCAGACCCACAGCTTCATCAGCTGTCCGGGTGGCTGGTCTCAGACGATTCTGCAGGTGAAGAAGCCAGATGTGGAGGTCCTGTGCTGGCGTGGTTGCACGTGGTCTGCGGTTGTGAGCCGGTTGAAACATCCTGCCAAATTCTCTAAAATGACATTGGAGGCGGCTCATGGTAGAGAAATGAACATTTAATTATTTAGCAAGAGCTCTGGTGAACATTCCTGCAGTCAGCATGCCAATTGTACACTCCCTCAAAACTTGAGACATCTGTGGCATTGTGCTGTGACAAAACTGCACATTTTAGAGTGGTCTTTTATTGTCCCCAGCACAAGATGCACCTGTGTAATGATCATGCGGTTTAATCCGCTCCTTTATAATCCATCCACCTGACAAGTCAAGCTTGTGAGCAGTGAGAGGATTCTTGTTGTGTCACTAGACTGTCTGAGGCATGTTACTCAACCATCACCTGGTTTGTTTGTAGCTAGCGTACATGAGGTGAGAGGGGGAGAGAGAGTGAGACGGGGGAGAGAGAGAGAAAGAAGCGATCTTAATTTAGTTCTCGCCCCAAGGTTGAGATAAAGGATAATATACGAGTTAACAACGTGTTGGACGAGAGAATAGGAGTCAAAATGTAGCCTACAGCATCACACACACACACACTGACCTCATTTAAGATGGAAGCTAGCCCTAAGGGACCCCCAACCAGCCAATGAGCACACATATACACACACACACACGTCTGCTTGAAACAGATTCTATCTATACTAGTCGTTTCAAGAGTTATAAGCTACAGTTCCCACAGGTGAGACTTCAAAGTATCCTAGTTGATTGGAGTTCTAGTTCAAAATACACCTTGAGAGAAAAGTCAGGTCAGATGCTCAGGACAACTTCACGGCCCTATAGTAACGATCTCTGTAGATCCGTTCTATATGGAGCCTATAGTAACGATGTCTGTAGATCCGTTCTATATGGAGCCTATAGTAACGATGTCTGTAGATCCGTTCTATATGGAGCCTATAGTAACGATGTCTGTAGATCCGTTCTATATGGAGCCTATAGTAACGATGTCTGTAGATCTGTTCTATATGGAGCCTATAGTAACGATGTCTGTAGATCTGTTCTATATGGAGCCTATAGTAACGATGTCTGTAGATCTGTTCTATATGGAGCCTATAGTAACGATGTCTGTAGATCTGTTCTATATGGAGCCTATAGTAACGATGTCTGTAGATCTGTTCTATATGGAGCCTATAGTAACGATGTCTGTAGATCTGTTCTATATGGAGCCTATAGTAACGATGTCTGTAGATCTGTTCTATATGGAGCCTATAGTAACGATGTCTGTAGATCCGTTCTATATGGAGCCTATAGTAACGATGTCTGTAGATCTGTTCTATATGGAGCCTATAGTAACGATCTCTGTAGATCTGTTCTATATGGAGCCTATAGTAACGATGTCTGTAGATCCGTTCTATATGGAGCCTATAGGTCTGTCATAAAGGTGATAGAGGTAATATGAGCTCTAGCTTCTCAAGGTGTATTTCCCGGGATCTCCATTTCCTCTAGGTGTGAGTTATGAGGTTATGTTCCCCTGTGGGAGTGGTGAAGGGGTCAATGTGTAGCTCAGGGCTTTGTGGAGACAGTGAGATTAGTGATCTCACACCGTTTCACCCGGTGTTCCCACGTTAGGAGCACACCCCTCCGGTTATACACACACAGAGGTAGACAGTTACCCACACACTCATGTGCTCGCAGACACACACACACAGTATATACACGCACAAGCACACACACCTCCTCAACAGCATTCCCCCACACACATTTTTCTGCTCCCTAAGTCGATCACTGACATATAAATCATGTTGACTGCATCAGTACCATCCACACAACGGTTGAGGCCCATCACTCTGCTCTGACATCCAGGAAATTAGCTTCACTTCTTGGCAGACGCGCCTACAGAGACCAGGGGCTTATACATTTAAATACTGTGACCCGTTTCAAGAAGCTAGGCATATGTTGCACGTCACTTCTTCACAAAACAGACATTTGAACGTTTTTAATTTATTTAAGCCCAGAAATTCCTCTGGGCTCCCGAGTGGCGTAGCGGTCTAAGGAATTGCATCTCAGTGCTAGAGGCGTCACTACAGACACCCTAGTCCGTATCCAGGCTGTATCACAACCGGCAGTGATTGGGAGTCCCATAGGGCGGGGCACAATTGGCCCAGCGCCGTCCGGATTTGGCCGGTGTAGGCTGTCATTGTAACGGACTTGACTAGTTAAATAAAGGTAAAACATTTCAATTAAAATATTAATAACAAACTTGTATGCCATCTGTAAATACAAATAAAATTGTCAAAATTACGAGCCTAGTCCGTTTATCCACGGAAAAAGTCAGGAACCTTCCTGCTAGCCATGATTGGATGAGATAACAAATGGGCTGAACATGCTGAGAGAGGAGTTCGGATTGGTCTGCGATGTAGCACACTTCTGTCTATAACATGAGCTGCTCAGTGTGTGTAGCTAATCCTTGCTACCGCAGATTTTTTGAAAGATAAAACATTAGCCATGGAGATCTGCAAAAGTGTTGCTACTGCTCTCAACAACATTGCTGCCCTGAATTTAGTAGGTGCTATCAACAAAGATCTGTGGGAAAAAGTTGGACTATTTCTGCACAAGTTCAGTGTGAACCAGAGTGACTTGACACACCAACGGGCAAAACAAGCTGTAGCTAGCTACAAACCAAACGGAGAAGACACGTTACCCTAAAGCGTTCATCCATGTTTACGGCTAAGAGTCTAGCTACATTTTCAGATATTATACATTTCTAATTTGGGCAGAAAGCTGTTTTCATTGAAAGTTAAAGCGGACTGTTCGCTAGCTAGCTAACATTACGTGTATGATCTGTGTAGTAATATTATTTGTATCTCAGAAATCCATTTGCATTGCTAGCTAACTTTGGGATTGGGATTATGGTTCATTGTTTAGCAAGCTAACTACATGTCTAAACAAAAGACTCCACTTCACAAGTTAATGAATACATGACCCTTCAAGTTGTGTGTCTAGGGGTGATTACGGCCTCTATTGTATTTCATGAACATGTGTACATGTCTAGACAATAGTGACCCATCCACTTAGCTAGATGTGGCTGGGGGTGGTTATAGCATTTCTTTCACGTGACCCATCAATTTAGACAAGTGTCTGGGTAAGCATCATCTAATAATTATCAAATATTTTTATCTGGACACTTTCAAAGTCATCTTGGGATACAGGCCAATGACTAAATAAAGTGTATTTCCACCTGGGATGTTTCGTTATTGTAGGCTACTACTTTCACCACTGTTAGTCTTAGTCTTTGGTTGTTTACTACACCACCTTACTCACTCTGTTCAGCACTTGGCCTCACGTGACTCCTTAAAGAGATGGGTGGGGCCAAGGCTTAAGAGGGTGGGAACGATGCTGAATAGGTGTCTACAAAGGTGTAGACAAATAGGTGTAGACATAGGTGTAGACAAAGCTCTCCAGTAGGTGTACCAACATTTTCAAGGGCCATTTTGTCAAAAGTGGGGTTACAAGTTAATCAAGTTTCAAAGCAGAATAACTTTCCCATAGTTCCTCAACTGCAGTGTATGATATACCATTTCGTAGCTCTGAGTCTACTTTTATCCAATGTAAAAAACTGTTTCAAATTCAAAAAAAGTCAAAATCGAAGTGGTGGGTCACATATTCTGGGGAATAACAATGTTGCAGATAGACATGGAATGTATAGAAGAGACATGACATAGAATCATGTCAGTTCTATGCATTTCTGCGTAAACGTACAGTAAATGTTCTGTAATATTGTGCCCTAGTGAATAAACCAAAATCGCAGGGAGGGGTGAAAGGTGAAGTTTGTTACTGGCTGTTCTCCCCAAAAAGCACTTACCGGAGTTATACAGATGAAGATTGGTAGGGATCAAGAGGGGTCAGGCAAGGGTCAGGTCCGAGAGGAGCATAAGGAGAGTAATAGTTAACAGACATTGAATAGCAGGATATCATTTGTACGATCTCCTGAACAAACTTTAATCCGCAAATGTCCTTCGGTAACTGGCATTTACGGAAACAGTCAGCCAGTCAGATGTTTAACTGCCGTTGTCTGGACATTGGTCAGGAACAGGAGAGGAAGCTTTGACAGGCTGAGATGAACACAATGAATGCTGTGTTGTCTCTCTGTGTGTGTGTATATATCACTCAGTAAGAAATAAGAGGCTGCGCCGTCAGAGCATGTGCAGACCAGCTGACATTTTCTCTCTAGTTCAGGCCGCTATCCTCACCTGCTTCAAGATGTCCACTATCATCCCTGTGCCTAAGAAAGGGAAAGTAACTGAACTGAATGACTACCGACCAGTAGCACTCACTTCCGTCATCATGAAGTGCTTCAAGAGATTGGTCAAAAGACCACCTACTCCCTCCTGACACATTCAACCTTCTCCAATTCGCCTACCGCCCTAACAGATTCACGGAGGACGCAAATCGCCATTGCACTCCACACTGCCCTTTCCCACCTGGACAAAAGGAACACCTATGTGAGAATGCCATTCGTCGACTACAGCTCGGCCTTCAATACCATAGTGCCCCCTAAGCTCTCCACAAAGCTCACAACACTGGGACTGAACCCCTCCCTATGCAACTGGGTCCTGGACTTCCTGACAGGCCGCCCCCAGGTGGTGAATGTAGGCAACATTAACTTGACACCGATTCTCAACACAGGAGCCCCACAAGGGTGCGTCCTGTCCCCACCTGTATACCCATGACTGCATGGCCTCACACAGTTCCAACTCCATTATTAAGTTAGCTGATGACACAACAGTAGTATGCCTGATTTCCAAAAAACTACGAGACGGCCTACAGGGAGGAGGTAGGCACTCTGACGGCATGGTGTCAGGTAAACAACCTCTCCCTCAACATCAGAAAAACAAAAAGGAGTGGATTCTGGACTTCAGGAGTCACCAGATTGGACATGCCCCCATCCTCATCAACAGGGCCACCGTGGAGACGTTCAAAACTTTGTTCCTTGGCGTATACCTCTCCGAGGAGCTGAAATGGTAAAAATACACGTGGTGAAGAAGGTACAACAGAGCATCTTCAACATCAGAGGGCCCTCACAGTGATCTACAGGACCCCAGCCACCTGAGCCATGTCCTGCTCTCTCCGCTTCGTCTAATCAAATCGGATGTCACATGCGCCAAATACAACAGGTATAAAGTTAAGTAAAAAAAATTATAATAATTAAAGAGCAGCCGTAAAATAACAGTAACAAGGCTATATACAGGGGATACCGGTACAGAGACAATGTGCGGGGGCACAGGTTTGTCGAGGTAATTGCGGAAATATGTACATGTAAGAAGAGTTAAAGTGACTATGGATAATATACAGAGTAGCAGCAGTGTAAGGTTGGGGGGGGGGGGGGGGGGGGGGGGGGGGGGGGGGGGTGACGACAATGCAAATAGTCTGGGTAGCCATTTGATTACCTGTTCAGGAGTCGTATGGCTTGGTGGTAGAAGCTGTTAAGAAGGATCTAGACTTGGGGCTCCGGTACCGCTTGCCGTGTGGTAGCAGAGAGAACAGTCTACGACTAGGGTGGCTAGAATCTCTGGCCATTTTTAGGGCCTTCCTCTGACACCGCCTGGTATAGAGGTCCTTGATGGCAGGAAGCATGGCCCCACGTACTGGGCCATACGCACTACCTTCTGTAGTGCCTTGCGGTCAGAGGCCGAGCAATTGCCATACCAGGCAGTGATGCAACCAGTGATGCTCTTGATGGTGCAGCTATATACATTTTGGAGGATCTGAGGACCCATGCCAAATCTGTTCAACTGACTTGGTGTGTTTGGACCATGATAGTTTGTTGGTGATGTGGGCACCAAGGAACTTGAAGCTCTCAACCTGTTCCACTACAGCCCCGTCAATGAGAATGGGGGCATGCTTGGTCCTCCTTTTCCTGTAGTCCACAATCATCTCCTTTGTCTTGATCACGTTGAGGGAGAGGTTGTTGTCCAGGCACCACACTGCCAGGCCTCTGACCTCCTCCCTATAGGCTGTCTCATCATTGTCAGTGATCAGGCCTACTGCTGTTGTGTCATCTGCAAACTTAATGATGGTGTTGGAGTCGTGCCTGGCAGTCATGAGTGAACAGGGAGTACAGGAGGGGACTGAGCACGCACTCCTGAGGGGTCACCGTGTTGAGGATCAGCGTGGCGGATGTGTTGTTACTAGAGGTCGACCGATTATGATTTTTCAACGCCGATACCGATTATTGGAGGAACAAAAAATTATATATATATATATATTTTTTTTTGTAATAATGACAATTACAAAAATACTGAATGAACGCTTACTTGAACTTAATATAATACATCAATAAAATCTATTTAGCCTCAAGTAAATAATTAAACATGTTCAATTTGGTTTAAATAATGCAAAAACAGTGTTGGAGAAGAAAGTAAAAGTGCAATATGTGCTATGTAAGAAAGCTAACGTTTCAGTTCCTTGCTCAGAACATGAGAACATATGAAAGTTGGTGGTTCCTTTTAACATGAGTTTTCAATATTCCCAGGTAAGAAGTTTTAGGTTGTAGTTATTATTGGAATTATAGGACTATTTCCCTCTATACCATTTGTATTTCATTAACCTTTGACTATTGGATGTTCTTATAGGCACTTTAGTATTGCCACTGTAACAGTATAGCTTCCGTCCCTCTCCTCGCTCCTCCCTGGGCTCGAACCAGCAACACAACGACAACAGCCACCATCGGAGCAGCGTTATCCATGCAGAGCAAGGGCAACAACCACTGCAACGCTATTAGCGGGCGCTAACTAGCTTGCCATTTCACTTCGGTTACACCAGCCTCATCTCGGGAGTTGATAGGCTTGAAGTCATAAACAGCGCAATGCTTGACGCACAACGAAGAGCTGCTGGAAATACGCACAAAAGTGCTGTTTGAACGAATGCTTACACGCCTGCTTCTGCCTACCACCGCTCAGTCAGATACTTAGATACTTGTATGCTTGTATGCTCAGTCAGATTATATGCAACGCAGGACACGCTAGATAATATCTAGTA
Source organism: Oncorhynchus kisutch (assembly GCF_002021735.2). NCBI lineage: Eukaryota > Metazoa > Chordata > Actinopteri > Salmoniformes > Salmonidae > Oncorhynchus > Oncorhynchus kisutch. The sequence continues at coordinate 23,911,376 of NC_034194.2, read as the reverse complement.
ATATCATCAACCATGTGTAGTTAACTAGTGATTATGATTGATTGTTTTTTATAAGATAAGTTTAATGCTAGCTAGCAACTTACCTTGGCTTACTGCATTCGCATAACAGGCAGTCTCCTTGTGGAGTGCAACGAGAGAGAGGCAGGTCATTATTGCGTTGGACTAGTTAACTGTAAGGTTGCAAGATTGGATCCCCCGAGCTGACAATGTGAAAATCTGTCATTTTGCCCCTGAATGACGCAGTTAACCCACCGTTCCTAGGTCGTCATTGAAAATAAGAATGTGTTCTTAACTGACTTGCCTAGTTAAATAAAGGTGTAAAAAATTATATTAAAATTTTTAAAAAATCGGCCAAATCGGTGCCCAAAAATACAGATTCCCGATTGTTATGAAAACTTGAAATCGGCCCTAATTAAATCGGCCATTCCGATTAATCGACCGACCTCTAATATATATATATATTTTTTCATCCTATATTTCATCATATACTACGCACGCGGGTAGTATAGAAGCATCATGGAAAAACTGTAAGGCTGGCCAATAGCTTCTAACCCCAGAATATCAGGTTGCTGAACAGCCACCAAGTCAGCTACCTCTTCCCCTTGTCCCCCTCTTGCCCCCCCCCCCCCCACTTCCCCTATATACATTTGACACCCCCTCTCAACAGATATTAATCATTGCACAATTGTTAATGTATATATATTATTGTTTCAATTTTATTATTATTATCTATTTTCATTATATTTTTGTTTCATTTTACTTTGTCCTGCAATGTTGGAGCTGAGCCCAAGAATTTCATGGTAATTACACCAGGAGCCATGTACATTTGACTATTAAATTATCTGCCAGCATGTGTGGGAAGTGGGACAAGATCACTTCCCCAGTACATCTCTGTGGGTCTAACCCTAATAAGTTCTGGAAAACAGTTAAAAGACCTGGAGAATAAACCCTCCTCCTCACAGCTGCCCATATCCCTTAATGTTGATGTGGTTGTTTCTGACAAGAAGCACATGGCTGAGCTCTTTAACCACCACTTCCTTAAGTCAGGATTCCTATTTGACTCAGCTATGCCTCCTTGCCCTTCCAACATTTCCTCATCTCCCACCCCTTCTAATGCGACTATCCCCGATGCTTCTCCCTCTTTTTCCCCTTCCCCACTACAAAGTTTCTCCCTGCAGGCAGTCACTGAGTCCGAGGTGCTAAAGGAGCTCCTTAAATTTGACACCCAAAAAACATGTTGGTCAGATGGTTTAGACCTTTTCTTCTTTAAGGTTGCTGCCCCTATCGGCACCAAGCCTGTCTCTCCTTTCTGGGGAGGTTCCCATTGCATGGAAGGCAGCCAAGGTCCTTTATTTAAAGGGGGAGATCAAGCTGATCCTAACTGTTATAGGCCTATTTCTATTTTGCCCTGTTAATCAAAAGTGTTGGAAAAACTTGTCAATAATCAACTGGCTGGCTTTCTTGAGGTCTATAGTATTCTCTATGGTATGCAATCTGGTTTCAGCTCAGGTTATGGATGTGTCACTGCAACCTTAAAATGTCCTCAAAGATGTCACCATTGCCCTTGATTCTAAGCAATATTGTGCTGCTAAGGAGTACTGGTGTCTGAGGGGTCTTTGTGCTGGTTTGCTAACTACCTCTCTCAAAGAGTGCAATGTATAAAGTCAGAAAATCTGCTGTCTCAGCCACTGCCTGTCACCAACAGAGTACCCCAAAGCTCAATCCTAGGCCCCACGTTCTTCTAAATTTATGTTAAAGGTCCACAAAGCACATACATCCCTGGGTCGCTGCTCTTTTCAGTTCGCTGCAGCTAGTGACTTGAACAAGTTGCAACAAACACTCAAACTGGACAGTTTCTCTTCATTCACAGACTCAATCCTGGACACTCTTACTGACAGTTGTGGTTGCTTGTGTGATGTATTGTTGTCTCTACCTTCTTGACCTTTGTGCTGTTGATTGTGCCCAATAATGTTTGTACCATGTTTTGTGCTGCTACCATGTTGTGTTGCTACCATGTTGTTATGTTGTGTTGCTACCATGCTGTGTTGTCATGTGTTGCTGCTTTGCTATGTTGTCGGCTTAGGTCTCTCTTTATGTAGCAAATCAAATCAAATGTATTTATATTGCCCTTCGTACATCAGCTGATATCTCAAAGTGCTGTACAGAAACCCAGCCTAAAACCCCAAACAGCAAGCAATGTAGGTGTAGAAGCACGGTGGCTAGGAAAAACTCCCTAGAAAGGCCAAAACCTAGGAAGAAACCTAGAGAGGAACCAGGCTATGTGGGGTGGCCAGTCCTCTTCTGGCTGTGAATGTAGCATTGTCTCTGTTGTTGTGATGTGTGTTTTGTCCTATATTTATATTGTATTTATTTTAATCCCAGGCCCCGTCCCCACAGGCAGCCTTTAGGTAGGCCGTCATTGTAAATAAGAATTTGATCTTAACTGACTTGCCTAGTTAAATAAAAAAATAATTAAAAAAAAACTTCATTGCTTTCAGTTGGACTCATGATACATACATACAGTAATGCTGTACTAATAAACTAGTGCCTGCTGACTGACACATGGTCTTTCTTTGGGGAGGAGAGAAACAGAGAGAGAGAGAGAAACAGAAACAGAGAGAGAAACAGAGAGAGAGAGAGAGAGAAACAGAGAGAGAGAGAGAGAGAAACAGAGAGAGAGAGAGAGAGAGAAACAGAGAGAGAGAGAGAGAGAAACAGAGAGAGAAACAGAGAGAGAAACAGAGAGAGAGAGAGAGAGAAACAGAGAGAGAAACAGAGAGAGAAACAGAGAGAGAGAGAGAGAGAAACCAGAGAGAGAGAGAGAGAGAAACAGAGAGAGAGAGAGAGAGAAACAGAGAGAGAGAGGAGAGAAAACAGAGAGAGAGAGAAGAGAGAAACAGAGAAGAGAGAGAGAGAAAACAGAGAGAGAGAGAGAAGAAACAGAGAGAGAGAGAGAGAGAAACAGAGAGAGAGAGAGAGAGAAACAGAGAGAGAGAGAGAGAAAACAGAGAGAGAGAGAGAGAGAAACAGACCAGAGAGAAAAAAGGAGAGAGAGAAACAGAGAGAGAAGAGAGAGAAAACAGAGGAGAGAGAGAGAAACAGAAGAGAGGAGAGAGAACAGAGAGAGAGAGAGAGAACAGAGAAAGAGAGAGAGAGATGAGGAAACAGAGAGAGAGGAGAGCAGGAGACAGAAAGAGAGAGAGAGAAGAACAGAGTAGGAGACGAGAGAGAGAAAACAGAGAGAGAGAGAGAGAGAAACAAGAGAGAGAGAACAGAGAGAGAGAGAGAGAGAGAAACAGAGAGAGAGAGAGAGAGAGGAAACCAGAGAGAGAGAGAAACAGAGAGAGAGAGAGAAACAGAGAGAGAAACAGAGAGAGAGAGAACAGAGAGAGAAACAGAGAGAGAGAGAGAAACAGAGAGAGCGACAGGAGAGAGAGAGACACAGAGAGAGAGAGAGAAGAAACAGAGAGAGAAACAAAGAGAGAGAAACAAAGCGAGAGAAAAAAGAGAGAGAAACAGAGAGAGAGAAACAGAGAGAGAGAAACAGAGGAGAGAGAAACAGAGAGAGAGAAACAGAGAGAGAGAAACAGAGAGAGAGAAAAACAGAGAGAGGAGAAACAGAGAGAGAGAAACAGAGAGAGAGAAACAGAGAGAGAGAAACAGAGAGAGAGAAACAGAGAGAGAGAAACAGAGAGAGAGAAAACAGAGAGAGAGAAACAGAGAGAGAGAAACAGAGAGAGAAACAAAGAGAGAGAAACAGAGAGAGAAACAAAGAGAGAGAAACAAAGAGAGAGAAACAGAGAGAGAGAGAAACAGAGAGAGAGAGAAACAGAGAGAAACAGAGAGAAACAGAGAGAAACAGAGAGAGAGAGAAACAGAGAGAGAAACAAAGAGAGAGAGAAACAAAGAGAGAGAAACAGAGAGAGAAACAGAGAGAGAGAGAAACAGAGAGAGAGAGAAACAGAGAGAGAGAGAAACAGAGAGAGAGAGAAACAGAGAGAGAGAGAAACAGAGAGAGAGAGAAACAGAGAGAGAGAGAAACGAGAGAGAGAGAAACAGAGAGAGAGAAACAGAGAGAGAGAGAAACAGAGAGAGAGAGAAACAGAGAGAGAGAGAAACAGAGAGAGAGAGAAACAGAGAGAGAGAGAGAACAGAGAGAGAGAGAAACAGAGAGAGAGAGAGAAACAGAGAGAGAGAGAGAGAGAGAGAGAAACAGAGAGAGAAACAAAGAGAGAAACAAAGAGAGAAACAAAGAGAGAGAAACAAAGAGAGAGAAACAAAGAGAGAGAAACAGAGAGAGAGAAACAGAGAGAGAGAGAAACAGAGAGAGAGAGAGAACAGAGAGAGAGAGAAACAGAAGAGAGAGAGAACAGAGAGAGAGAAACAGAGAGAGAGAGAGAGAAACAGAGAGAGAGAGAGAGAAACAGAGAGATAGAGAGAGAAACAGAGAGAGAGAAACAGAGAGAGAGAGAGAGAAGAAGAAACAAGAAGAGAGAGAGAGAGAAACAGAGAGAGAGAGAGAGAGAAACAGAGAGAGAGAGAGAGAGAAACAGAGAGAGAGAGAGAGAGAAACAAGAGAGAGAGAGAGAGAAACAGAGAGAGAGAGAGAGAGAAACAGAGAGAGAGAGAGAGAGAAAGAGAGAGAGAGAGAGAGAGAAACAGAGAGAGAGAGAGAGAAACAGAGAGAGAGAGGAGAAACAGAGAGAGAGAGAGAAACAGAGAGAGAGAGAGAGAAAACAGAGAGAGAGAGAGAAACAGAGAGAGAGAGAGAAACAGAGAGAGAGAGGAGAGAGAGAGAGAAACAAGAGAGAGAGAGAGAGAAACAGAGAGAGAGAGAAACAGAGAGAAACAGAGAGAGAGAGAAACAGAGAGAGAGAGAAACAGAGAGAGAAACAGATAGAGAGAGAGAAACAGAGAGAGAAACAGAGAGAGAGAGAAAACAGAGAGAGAAACAACAGAGAGAGAGAGAAAACAGAGAGAGAAACAGAGAGAGAGAGAGAAACAATAGAGAGAGAGAAGAGAGAAACGAGAGAGAGAGAGACAGAGAGAGAGAGAAACAGAGAGAGAGAGAGACAGAGAGAGAGAGAAACAGAGAGAGAGAGACAAGAGAGAGAGAAACAGAGAGAGAAACAAAGAGAGAAACAAAAAGAAAAAAGAGAGAAACAAGAGAGAGAAACAAAGAGAGAAACAAGAGAGAGAAACAAGAGAGAGAAACAGAAGAGAGAGAAACAGAGAGAGAGAAACAGAGAGAGAGAAACAGAGAGAGAGAAACAGAGAGAGAAACAGAGAGAGAAAACAGAGAGAGAGAGAAACAGAGAGAGAGAAAACAGAGAGAGAGAGAAACAGAGAGAGGAAACAGAGAGAGAGAAACAGAGAGAACAGAGAAGAGAGAGAAACAGAGAGAGAAAACAGAGAGAGAACAGAGAGAGAAACAGAGAGAGAGAGAACAGAGAAGAGAGAGAAACAGAGAGAGAGAGAACAGAGAGAGAGAGAAACCGAGAGAGAGAGAAACAGAGAGAGAGAGAAACAGAGAGAGAGAGAAACAGAGAAGAGAGAGAAACAGAGAGAGAGAGAAACAGAGAGAGAGAGAAACAGAGAGAGAGAGAAACAGAGAGAGAGAGAACAAGAGAGAGAGAGAAACAGAGAGAGAGGAAAACAGAGAGAGAAAACAGAGAGAGAACAGAGAGAGAAACAGTGAGAGAGAGAGACAGAGAGAAGAGAGAGAAACAGAGAGGAGAGAAACAGAGAGAGAGAAACAAAGAAAGAGAAACAAAGAGAGAAACAAAGAGAGAGAAACAGAGAGAAACAGAGAGAGAGAAACAGAGAGAGAGAGAAACAGAGAGAGAGAACAGAGAGAGAGAAACAGAGAGAGAGAAAGAAGAGAGAGAGAAACAGAGAGAGAGAAACAGAGAGAGAGAGAAACAGAGAGAGAGAAACAGAGAGAGAGAGAAACAGAGAGAGAGGAGAAACAGAGAGAGAGAGAACAGAGAGAGAGAGAAACAGAGAGAGAGAGAAACAGAGAGAGAGAGAAACAGAGAGAGAGAGAACAGAGAGAGAGAGAAACAGAGAGAGAAACAAAGAGAGAAACAGAGAGAGAAACCGAGAGAGAGAAACAGAGAGAGAAACAGAGAGAGAGAAACAGAGAGAGAAACAGAGAGAGAGAAACAGAGAGAGAAACAGAGAGAGAACAGAGAGAGAAACAGAGAGAAAACCAGAGAGAGAAAACCAGAGAGAACAGAGAGAGAGAGAAACAGAGAGAGAAACAGAGAGAAACAGAGAGAGAGAGAAACAGAGAGAGAGAGAAACAGCGAGAGAGAAAACAAGAGAGAGAAACAGCGAGAGAGAGAAACAGCGAGAGAGAAACAGAGAGAGAGAGAACAAGAGAGAAGAGAGAAACAACAGAAGAGAGAACAGAGAGAGAGAACATAGAGAGAGAAACAGAAGAGAGAAACAGAGAGAGAGAAACAAGAGAGAGAGAGACAGAGAGAAACAAGAGAGAGAAACAGAGAGAGAGAAACAAGAGAGAGAAACAGAGAGAGAGAAACAGAGAGAGAGAAACAGAAGAGAGAACAGAGAGAGAGAACAGAGAGAGAGAACAGAGAAGAGAAACAGAGAGAGAGAAACAGAGAGAAGAGAAACAGAGAGAGAGAAACAGAGAGAGAGAGAAACAGAGAGAGAGAGAACAGAGAGAGAGAGAAACAGAGAGAGAGGACAGAGAGGAGAGAAACAGAGAGAGAGAGAAACAGAGAGAGAGAGAAACAGAGAGAGAGAGAAACAGAGAGAGAGAGAAACAGAGAGAGAGAGAAACAGAGAGAGAGAGAAACAGAGAGAGAAGAAACAAAAGAAGAGAAACAGAGAGAGAGAAACAGAGAGAGAAAACAGAGAGAGAGAAACAGAGAGAGAAACAGAGAGAGAAACAGAGAGAAACAGAGAGAGAGAGAAACAGAGAGAGAAACAGAGAGAAACAGAGAGAGAGAGAAACAGAGAGAGAGAGAAACAGAGAGAGAGAGAAACAGAGAGAGAAAGAAACAGAGAGAGAAAGAAACAGAGAGAGAAACAGAGAGAGAGACAGAGATGCAGAGAAAAAGGCATGAAGAGAGAAAGAAAGAGGGAGAGAAATAAATACAGAAAGAGATTAAAAAGAATGAGGAGAACCATGAGAACCAAGAACGACCACAGTGAGCTCCAAAAGTATTGGGACAGGGACACATTTTGTGTAGTTTTGGCTCTGTGCTCAAGCACTTTGGATTTGAAATTATGCAAAAGGGGGAGGTTAAATGTAGGTTAAAGTGCAGACTGTCAGCTTTTATTTGAGGGTATTTTCATCGATATTGAGTGAACCGTTTAGAAAGTACAGCACTTTTTGCGCATAGTGTCCCGTCCCCCCCATTTTAGGGGACAATATATATAGTCAAAAGTTTAGCATTTGGTCCCATATTCTTAGTAAGCAATGATTACATCAAACCTGTGACTCTACAAACTTGTTGGATGCTTTTGTTGTTTCTTTTGATTGCGTTTCAGAATATTTTGTGCTCAATAGAAATGAATGGTAAATAATGTATTGTGCCATTTGAGACACTCTAACACATCTACATTAATGTGGATGCTACCATGATTACGGACAGTCCTGAATGAATCGTGAAGAATGATGAGTGAGAAAGTTACACAAATGTCATACCCCCAAGGCAAGCTAACCTCTCACCATCACAATAACAGGAGAAGTTAGCATTTTTCTGTGTGTGTATGTGTGGGGGGGATACTTTTGGAGCTCACTGTAAATGAGAGAGTGAGGGACAAGATGGGGGTGTGAGTGAGAGAGATACTAGAAGTACTAATGAATGAACACCAGTGTACAATAATAGACAAGAAAACACAGACCTTACAGGAGTGTAGCATGGAAAGGACAAAGCTGTGTGTGTGTGTGTGTGTGTGTGTGTGTGTGTGTGTGTGTGTGTGGGTGTGTGTGATAGTTGAGGGATGCTTGGGGGTGCGATGATGTGGGATAATTGAGGGATGCTGGGGGGGGGGGGGGGGGGGTTGTCTACGTCAGATCAGTCAAATATCTACTTTTCCTCCATCACACAAGAGAGGTATCAGCAGTGTGTCACTCACAAACACTAGGGTTGGCTGATATTTGGGCAGACCTCTTCTACAATACGCTACAAAAAATATGGCGATATTCAATATAATCGTTTTGCGAAGTTAATAACTAGATAATTATTTTTGTTCATTATATTTACGATATTATAGTCATATTCTCATTATATAATCTTAATATGGTTCAAAAAATAAGTCAGGCTGTATCAACATATTGATACAGTCTAACTGATAAGACCGAACAGTTTTGATTTGTAAAAGTTCAATTATAGTGAAAAGGTTGGACACCTACTTTTTCAAGGGTTTTTCTTTATTTTTTACTATTTTCTACATTGTAGAACAATAGTGAAGACTTGAAAATCATGAAATAACACATATGGAATCATGTCGTAACCAAAAAAGTGTCCAACAAATCACAATATATTTTATAGTTTAGATTCTTCAAAGTAGCCACCCTTTGCCTTGATGTGTGCTAAGCGGTCATCAAGACAAAATCATCCCAACACACACACACACACACATTTGCCCCTGAGAGTGAGACCCTCAGCAGCCAGTCATTCAGGTTTATTGTTGAGACTCCATCAATGAGAAATCAATCTATGTACTGTATTCTTGCTCATACATCTATTTAATCTGTCATTAATCATTATTTACAAAGAGCTACAGTTAGCCAACCATATCATCTTAATTAGTTATGTTTACCAAATGAATACGGACAAGCTTAAAGGCACCGTATTGTCCATGATGGTGCTCAGAACAGAAGGATGTGTGCTGTTCTGCAGCGGACAGTCAGCCCATCTCAAGGCTATCACCAAGCAGACCAGAACATTCACTGCAACATAGTAGCCACATCTTCTAGGTCAAACAAATGAAATGAAGTCCTACAACATGACTTGAGAAAAAGTTCTTGGCAGATTTTGGTATAATATTTCAACAAATATCCAAAAAATATAATAATATATCTCCTTAGATAGTAGGCTAGAATCTGAAAGCTGTGTGTTAAAAGGTGTTTATAACAGAACATTGTAAGTGAAGGTGAAAGCCTACCTCCAATGTCAGGTGAGTGTCTTCCTTCAAACTCAACGTCATCCCTGTGCAAATCCATTCACTCACAAAGAAAGTCATGACTATTCTGATAGAAAAGTCAATATTACAGCTACATCAATGTAACTGCATACTACCAACAACACTACATGTTGAAGCTCACAAGCTAGTCTCTCAGCATCCCTGAGACATACGTTAAGGGCTAAATGTCATTTCTCTCTCATCACACTTCCTCTTCCATCTACCTCTTCCTCTGCTTCACACTTTCTCACGCTGACTCTGTCTGTGAACGTCTTAATTTACATCTCTGATCCAAGGCAAAACTCTGGTGATGTTGTGAACATGTATTAACAACCACAGCAAGTGGCACACATAACAACAACGTGTGCTCACACATGGCACGCAAACACTTCCTACCTGCATAGGGGTTCTTCCTTTTCTTGTGGCCCCAAATCTTGATCCCTCTAGCAGGCATGACTGTGTCCACTAAGCCCATATACACACACACACTGAGCTACACAGAGGGGACACACACTATGCTGTTATAAACATCATGTACTGTTAAACTCTAGCACACTCACACACACACCAAGTAGCCTCAAACACTAACGCTGCAGTTTCCCTCCAACAGACACTCTTTCTCCCGCTCAGTGCTCAACACAGACACACACACTCTCCACACTTGGCCACCTCTGTGCCGCCTCACCGCACACGTGCCGAGATCCCACACACACACACACTACACTGACACACACAGGCCAATCAAATAGGCCGTAACATACAGAGGGGTGTGTGTGAGGGGGGTGGGACATTCAAGAGGACCTGACCAGTGACCCCCCCACCCCAATCCCCAGGTTGCTATGGTGATGTGGTTGCTATCCGTTGTTGTCAAGGGAATGAGGTGTATCTCGTCGCCTCCTTAATTGGGTTATGGAAGCTGAAGGGGTCTCCCCCTGCACTCCTTTCAATTATGAGGGGTGCACCCCGCCCCCCCAACCTCACACTCTTTTAACACTTTTCTAATTAAGTTAGTGTGGGCTGTGTGTTGTTGACAATATCAGGGATAAAGGATAAGCAGTTTTTTTGGGCGGTCAAGCGTTGGTCAATCAAAAGTAGTTCCTCTCATCCTCTCGTCTCATCAACCTCCTTTTCTCCTCCTCAGCCACAACAGACAGACCGTCTTTCATATCATACAGAGTGCTCTCACACTGATCAAATTAGACGGCCTTCAAACTGCACTCAGTCTCAGAGAACACCACTCAATGTCCGACTCAGAAAAACAATCGAAGAAACCAGCAGACCCCATGTCTCGTTAGATATGCAGAGATTCAGAACAGACGAGTTGTTTTGGGGGAAGACAGACAACTTCCTAAAGCTATTGAATCCATTTCCCTAACTCCACCATGCTCCCCCTTCTTTTCTGTATCATCATGATAATGTGACCGGTGACACTTTGCTTCTTGAAAGTCCAATATCTTGAAAACTTGACTGCTGACATGCAACACATCTGGGGACTGTATCAACAGTGGACTAATGAAAGAAAATACCAAAAGATCGTTTTTGAGTGGATTTTCCCTTTAACAGGAAATGACAGTGAACACATGTCACATTCTGTGCTAGGCAACAATCATGGAAAGCTGTGACAGACAGGGACAAGGGGGGGGGGGGGGGGGTTCGAGCGATCTGTTTGGCTGAGACAGCTGTCAGATTAAGAGCACTTCCTCTTTTGAATGTGTATTGGGTCTGGTGTTCTGGTGAGGGGCAGAGCGGATAGGCTTAGGGACAGGGGAGGAAACATGTTTAGGACTGGGGGGGGACAGGATGTCAGTGATGGGAGCAGCCAGCCAGGGCTGTCACCCAGAGCAGAGGGAAAGTAGGTAGACATGTCACTGGAGGAGAAGGTAAAGCATGATGGTATGGATAATTAACTAGACTCTCTGGACTGGTGAAACAACTAACAGGAGGGAGAGAGAAGGGGAGGAGAGAGGGAGAAATAAGGCATATAAATGAAAGATAAAGGAAGGGACAAGGGAAAGTGAAACAGAGTGAGGGGGAGAAAGAAAGAAAGGGACAAAGAGTCATGGAAAGAAGGAGAGAGAGGGAGGTTAAGAGTTCCTTGATTTCAACCCGCTAATTCACACCAGCACATTGTCTTTCACACTGTTCATAGTTTGAATAACCTCTAATGTCGCCTCACACTCATTCACACAATATCAGGGCTGTTTATCCACCTCACCATTTTCTAGCATTATTTACCCCCAATCTTTCCCATTATGTTGGGCCCCTCTTTCCATACTTCTTCAGGCTCCTTTCTGACCCTCTCTCCTTAGCTGTGACCGTCTCACACTCCTCCTTTCTAACCCTCCTCCTTAGCTGTGACCGTCTCACACTCCTCCTTTCTGACCCTCCTCCTTAGCTGTGACCGTCTCACACTCCTCCTTTCTGACCCTCTCTCCTTAGCTGTGACCGTCTCACACTCCTCCTTTCTGACCCTCTCTCCTTAGCTGTGACCGTCTCACACTCCTCTGCAATCTCACACTCCTCTCACATTCACCTGCTACTTCTCTCTGTCGTTGTACGCCAGCAGTCTGGGACGTGCCAAAACCAGGACGGAGTTGCAACGACTGTGCCAACACACACGTTCCAACAGGACATACTCATAGCATGCAGAACAAGGACTTCCTCCCTTTTCTCCTTCTTCCTCTCCTTCCTTTTCATTCGGATGTTTCCCACGTCTTTTCAGTGATCCCTCAATCCCCCAAGGACAAAAAACAGCTTAGGGAGACACTTTACCGCCCGTCTTCTTCTATGGATGGATACACTCATATAATACACACACACACACACACACACACACACACACACACACACACACACACACACCTGACAGACAAAGACCCTCATTCACTAAAGTAAGACAAGCACACAGACAAAAGGCAAATACAGCCTTAGAATACATTACAGAAACAAAAACCAGAACAAATACATAGAGTACGAATATAAGAGAACACACACACACACACACAGTGAGTGACAGCCTTTGAAGCAGGCTGTGGTTGGAAGGCATGAGTCGACACGCAGGGGAGAAAACACTTCCACATGGGCTTTCCTGTGTCTCCACTAGCTACTTTATGCTCTCTCAGTATGTGTGTGTGTTTGTTACCATCAGTTCCTTGCACACAGTCCAAACCAATGGATGTCTAATTAACAGGCGTTAGTAGCATGAGAAATGCCATTAGTGTCCTAAATCTCGCAAAATTCACACACACAACCGTTTTTCAGGCTTTAGGCTGGACTACAGACTAGAAGGATGGTACCATGGTAACCACAGGGAATGCTGAGAATTACCTAAATAAACCTAAAAGCTAACCTTAACCCCCATCTAGCCTCCAAGACAAAAACATCAACTGGAGAAGACTGTGTTTGCCGTGCGTCAACACATAGGTTTCACCTTACATCATGAAGAATGGAACATAATGTCTCAGAAGCGTTTAAAATGATCATTAGAAACAGGGTTGTAAAGACTACAAAATGCACCCATCCATTCGCACAAAAACACACACACTAGTATCCTGCCTTAAACCTGTTCTCCCTTTGTGACCCCAGTGATACTGACTCAGTTTCCTACAGATATACTTTAACATACAGACACAAATAATCAAAGGCAATCATGCTGTGCAGTGAGCTCACATAACCTGATCCACCATAGCTTCAGGATATCAGCAGCTACTGAGATCAACACTCAGAGAGAGAGGGATCCACTTACACTGGAAGTGGAGTGAGAGAGTGAGTAATGAGGTAAACGAAGAGACAAGCGTACATAACATGACTGGGAGAGCATCGAAGGAAATACACACCCTTGGATTTCACCTGTAACACAAGGTCACCATTTTATCATGAAAGTGACTCAGCAGTGACGCATCACCTCCTCAGCCATAGAGACCAGACAGTCACTTGAGGCTTGACTCAGAGCAGGGCTGTGTGGTGACTGTGAAGGTCAGAGAACAGCTGAGACAGTGCAGGGCTGTGTGGTGACTGTGAAGATCAGAGAACAGCTGAGACAGTGCAGGGCTGTGTGGTGACTGTGAAGATCAGAGAACAGCTGAGACAGTGCAGGGCTGTGTGGTGACTGTGAAGCTCAGAGAACAGCTGAGACAGTGCAGGGCTGTGTGGTGACTGTGAAGCTCAGAGAACAGCTGAGACAGTGCAGGGCTGTGTGGTGACTGTGAAGATCAGAGAACAGCTGAGACAGTGCAGGGCTGTGTGGTGACTGTGAAGATCAGAGAACAGCTGAGACAGTGCAGGGCTGTGTGGTGACTGTAAAGCTCAGAGAACAGCTGAGACAGTGCAGGGCTGTGTGGTGACTGTGAAGCTCAGAGAACAGCTGAGACAGTGCAGGGCTGTGTGGTGACTGTGAAGCTCAGAGAACAGCTGAGACAGTGCAGGGCTGTGTGGTGACTGTGAAGATCAGAGAACAGCTGAGACAGTGCAGGGCTGTGTGGTGACTGTGAAGGATCAGAGAACAGCTGAGACAGTGCAGGGCTGTGCGGTGACTGAAGATCAGAGAACAGCTGAGACAGTGAAGATCAGAGAACGGCTGAGACACAGTGCAGGGCTGTGTGGTGTCTGTGAAGGATCAGAGAAGCCCAATAAGACATGGCAGTTATGGCTGCTGTACTATACGTCACAAGACACACATTATATGTATGTATGTATGTATGTGAGTGTGAGAGTGTGAGTGTGAGTGAGAGAGAGAGAGAGATACCTACATGCAGAATCCCTTGTGGTCAGGTTTTAGACACATGCTGCAGGGGGAAATGGGATGCCAGTCAGAGAGCCAATCAAAGACAGTGACACAGAGAGAGTGACCCAGGGTGGACTGATATCATCACACACAAACCAGGTATAATATTCCTGTGTGTGTTAGTCTTTTTTAAGCCCATTTTAAAAGAGACTCAGTGACAAGGATGCCACAGAGGAGTGACAGACAATGTGTGTGTGTGTACGCATGTGCGTACGTGTGTGTGACCGGTTGTCTGGGGGACCTCAACTAACACAATGAGGCTACTGTGTGTGTGTGTGTGTGTGTGTGTGTGTGTGTGTGTGTGTGTGTGTGTGTGTGTGTGTGTGAGAGAGAGAGAGAAAGAGACGTGTTTTGTCTATGAGCAGCTGCAGACTAAACTTCATAGAGTTGAAATATCTGCTAGCGTAGCATATGACTAGGCTACAGGTCAAGATACTATGGAAAGAGAGACATCAACTGTTAGCATACTGTAGCTATCTAAACCGCACTGACTGATGTTCTCCAGGTGTGGACCGAGTGACTCCTGTTTTACCTTCAGCCCAACTGTAAACGTAAAACCACACATCACTTACTGCAGTCACTGAAGACACATCAACACCCCTCCCTGACTAAGGACAACAGGAGGAGGGGAACAGAATAATTCCTTACAGAACCCAAAATACACCGTCATACTTAACCAATTCAAAAAGGAAACTTATCGATAACACCAGAGAGAAGAAGAGGGAAGCGGGGGGGTAGGGAAGTAGAGGGGGAGGAGGAGAGGGAAGTAGAGGGGGAGGAGGAGAGGGAAGCAGAAGGGGAGGAGGAGAGGGAGGTGGAGGGGAGGAGGAGAGGGAGGTGGAGAGGGAAGCAGAAGGGGAGGAGGAGAGGGAAGCAGAAGGGGAGGAGGAGAGGGAAGCAGAAGGGGAGGAGGAGAGGGAAGCAGAAGGGGAGGAGGAGAGGGAAGCAGAAGGGGAGGAGGAGAGGGAAGCAGAAGGGGAGGAGGAGAGGGAAGCAGGAGGGGAGGAGGAGAGGGAAGCAGGAGGGGAGGAGGAGAGGGAAGCAGAAGGGGAGGAGGAGAGGGAAGCAGAAGGGGAGGAGGAGAGGGAAGCAGAAGGGGAGGAGGAGAGGGAAGCAGAAGGGGAGGAGGAGAGGGAAGCAGAAGGGGAGGAGGAGAGGGAAGTAGAGGGGGAGGAGGAGAGGGAAGCAGAAGGGGAGGAGGAGCAGGGGTTGGAGGGGAGGAGGAGAGGGAAGCAGAAGGGAAGGAGGAGAGAAAGAGGGAAGTGGAGGTGGAAAAAGAGGAGAGGAAGACAGTGAAGACTTCAACTGGTGCTGTATCTGATTGCCTTCCCCTAAATGACCTCCCCTTACCAACCACATAAAATACCTACTGGGTGGGTCCCATGTGGTGCCGGAGACAGTGTGTGTGAGTGTGTGTGTGTCAGTCTGAGTGTGAGTGTGAGTGTGAGTGTGAGTGTGAGTGTGAGAGAGAGAGAGAGAGAGAGATTGTTAATAAGGGGGTTCTCCATGACCCTGCTGCCCTCAGCCCAAAGAAGCCACATAGCCAGCTGTTCACTGAAGCACCTAACCACCACACACAGGCCAATTAGGACACCCTGTTATGTCGTTAGTGACTGTTTACCATAAACCCTCCTCTCAACTTCTCTCTCCCTTCATCTCTCTCCCCCTCTTGGTTTCTTTCTACCTCGGTCTCGTCCTATTTTTTCTCTATCCCCAGCTCTCCCTCCTTTTGCCCCATCTACCTTATTATCCTCCTTCCGTCTCTCATTCTCCAGTGTTGATGAAGTCAATGGAGTGTAGCATTGGGTAGAATAGCCTAACATATTTTAATTATTTTTTATTTAACTAAGCAAGTCAGTTAAGAACAAATTCTTATTTACAATGACGGCCTACAACTTCTGTGTTCCAGTTAGCCTGCCAAGATAAATTATTCTATTTTTTCAGCCTGTTGACTGATCAGACCAAAGACTGGCTGCCCATTCCTTCACACTAGGAGCTAAACACATGGTTGGAAGGGACCATAGAACAGAGAGAATGAGAGAAAGGGAGGAGAGGGGAGGGAGGGAAGTAAGCTACTAGTTCATCAACAAGTTTGAAATTGAAGTATTCACTGAAACAGGGATTTAAATGATAGTGTACTGTCTGTGTGTCTGTGTGTCTTCAGGTATGATAGAAAGGTACAGTCAAGTCCAGTCATGCCTGATTGATAACACCTGCTGCTGACTCATGACACAAATATCATATACACTGAACAAAAATATAAACGCAACATGTAAAGTGTTGGTCCCATGTTTCATGAGCTGAAATAAAACACAGAAATGTCCCATATGCACAAAAAGCTTATTTCTCTCAAATTTTGTGCACACATTTGTTTAGATACCTCTTAGTGAGAATTTCTCCTTTGCCAAGATAATCCATCCACCTGACAGGTGTGGCATATCAAGAAGCTAATTAAAAAGCATGATCATTACACAGGTGCACCTTGTACTGGGGACAATAAAAGGGCACTAAAATATGCAGATGTCACACACAATGTCACAGATGTCTCAAGTTGAGGGAGTGTGCAATTGGCATGCTGACTGCAGGAATGTCCACCAGAGCTGTTGCCAGAGAACTGAATGTTCATTACTTTACCATAAGCCGCCTCTGTCGTTTTAAAGAATTTGACAGTTCGTCCAACCAGCCTCACAACTACAGACCACACTGGGGTGTAACCATGCCAGCTCAGGACTTCCACATTGACCAACAGATGCATATCTGAATTCCAGTCATGTGAAATCCATATATTTGGGGCTTAATGAATTTCAAATGACTGATTTCCTTCTATGAAGTATAACTTAAATCGTTGAAATTGTTGCATGTTGTATTTTTATTTTTGTTATTAGGTACACCACCTTGTTCACAAAAATGGTTTGCGCCTACAGATAGTGAGTCACGTGGCTGTGGCTTGCTACAGTGCCTCCAGACAGTATTCAAACTCCTTGACTTATTCCACATTTTGTTATGTCACAGCCTGAATTCAAAAATCATTACATCTTTTTTATGTAGATTTGGCCTTGCGTTTTATGTTATTGTCCTGCTGAAAGGTGAATTCATCTCCCAGTGTCTGGTGGGAAGCAAACTGAGTCAGGTTGTCATTTAGGATTTTGCCTGTGCTTAGCTCCATTCTGTTTCTTTTTTTTATCCTGAAAACCTCCCCAGTCTTGAACGATTACAAGCATACCCATAACATGATGCAGCCACCACTATGCTTGAAAATATGGAGAGTGGTACTCAGTAATGTGTTGTATTGGAGTTGCTCTAAACATAACACTGTATTCAGGACAAAAAGTTAAATGACTGTTTTAAAGTAACAATTCATGGTGAAATCTCTGAGCAGTTTCCCTCCTCTCCGGAAACGGAGTTAGGAATGACGCCTTTATCTTTGTAGTGAATGGGTGTATTGATACACCACACAAAGTGTAATGAATAACATCACCAGGCTCAAAGGGATATTCAATGTCTGCTTTTTTTATACCCATCTATTAAAAAAACTCCCTGGTCTTTGTGGTTGAATCTGTGTTTGAAATGCACTGCTTGACTGAGGGACCTTAAAAACAATTGTATGTGTGGGGTAAAAGAGATGAGCTAGTCATTCAAAAATCATGATACACTATTATCGCGCATAGAGGGAGCCCATGCAGCTCATTGTGACTTGTTTAACACATTTTTACTCCTGAACTTATTTAGGTTTGCCATAACAAGTACTTATTGACTCAAGAAATTTCAGCTATACATGTTTTATTACATTTGTAAACATTTCTAAAAACATAATCCACTTTGACATTACGGGGGTTTTGTGTGTAGGCCAATGACAAACAATCTCAACTTAATCCATTTTAAATTCAGGCTGTAACACAACAAAATATGAAAAGGCAAGGAGTGTAAATACTTTCTGAAGGCACTGTATGTAAAGCAGGCAGACGGGCATTAAGGCATTCAGTTACTGTTCGATTGAACGTTAGAAAAGGGTCAAATGACCTTAGCGACTGAGCGTGGTATGATCATTCAGTAGCTCAGAAACGGCCAGCTTTCTGGGCTTTTCACCCACGACAGTGTCTAGGGTTTACAAACAAAATCCTCCAGTCAGCGGCAGTCCTGTGGGTGAAAACAGCACTAGTAGTGACCCAGTACAAGATGAAAGTCCCACTAAGCACAAACCAGATGGGAAGGCGTATCAATGCAGAATTCTGTGGTAACTGCTGGTTAAGTGGGCCTTGAATTCTAAATAAATCACTCCTCCTCCATGCTTCACGGTGGGAACCACACATGCAGAGGTCATCCGTTCACCTACTCTGTATGGAGGTTGGAACCACAAATCTCAAATCAGACCAAAGGACAGACTGACACCGGTCTAATGTCCATTGCTCGTGTTTCTTGGCCCAAGCAAGTCTCTTCTTCTTTTTGGTGTTCTTCAGTAGTGGTTTCTTTGCAGCAATTCGACCATGAAGGCCTGATTCACGCAGTCTCCTCTGAACTAGAGGTCGACCGATTAACCGGAATGGCGCCGATTTATTTTTATTTTTGTACCTTTATTTAACTAGGTAAGTCAGTTAAGAACACATTCTTATTTTCAATGACGGCCTAGGAACAGTGGGTTAACTGACTTGTTCAGGGGCAGAACAACAGATTTTTACCTTGTCAGCTCAGGGGACCCAATCTTGCAACCTTACAGTTAACTAGTCCAACGCTATAACCACCTGCCTCTCGTTGCACTCCACAAGGAGACTGCCTGTTACGCGAATGCAGTAGAAGCCAAGGTAAGTTGCTAGCTAGCATTAAACTTACCTTATAAAAATCTATCAATCATAATCACTAGTTATAACTACACATGGTTGATGATATTACTAGTTTATCTAGCGTGCCTGCGTTGCATATAATCGATGTAACGCTGGGGGATGATTTCACAAAAGCGCATTTGCAAAAAAAGCACAATCGTTGGACGACTGTACGTAACCATAAACACCAATGCCTTTCTTAAAATCAATACACAGAAGTATATATTTTTTAAACCTGCATATTTAGCTAAAAGAAATCCAGGTTAGCAGGCAATATTAACCAGGTGAAATTGTGTCACTTCTCTTGCACGCAGAGTCAGGGTATATGCAACAGTTTGGGCAGCCTGGCTCATTGCAAACTAATGTGCCAGAATTTTACGTAATTATGACATAACATTGAAGGTTGTGCAATGTAACAAGAATATTTAGACTTAGGGATGCCACCCATTAAGATAAAATACCGAAAGGTTCCGTATTTCACTGAAATAATAAACGTTTTGTTTTCAAAATGATAGTTTCTGGATTCGATCATATTAATGACCAAAGGCCCGTATTTCTGTGTTATTATGCTATAATTAAGTCTATGATTTTATAGAGCAGTCTGACTGAGCGATGGTAGGCAGCAGCAGGCTCGTAAGCATTCATTCAAACAGCACTTTCGTGCATTTTGCCAGCAGCTCTTCGCAAGCACAGTGCTGTTTATGACTTCAAGCCTATCAGCCAAATGGCTGGTGTAACCGATGTGAAATGGCTTGCTAGTTAGCGGGGTGCGCACTAACAGCATTTCAAACGTCACTCGCTCTGAAACTTGCAGTAGTTATTCCCCTTGCTTAGCAAGGGCCGTGGCTTTTGTGGAGTGATGGGTAACGCTGCTTCGAGTGTGGCTGTTGTCGATGTGTTCCTGGTTCGAGCCCAAGTAGGGGGGAGGAGAGGGACGGAAGCTATACAGTTACACTGGCAATACTATAGTGCCTATAAGAACATCCAATAGTCAAGGGTATATGAAATACAAATGCTATAGAGAGAAATAGTCCGATAAATACTATATATTAACTACAACCTAAAAACCTCTTACCTTGGAATATTGAAGTCTCATGTTAAAAAGAACCACCAGCTTTCATATGTTCTCATGTTCTGAGCAAGGAACTTAAACATTAGCTTTTTTACATAGCACATATTGCACTTTTACTTCTCCAACACTTTGTTTTTGCATTATTTATTTGAGGCTAAATAGATTTTTATTGATGCATTATATTAAGTAAAAATAAGTGTTCATTCAGTATTTTTGTAATAGTCATTATTACAAATAAATACATAAAAAAATATTTTAAAGGTGTTTTTTTTTAATAATTTTTTTAAAAAAAAATCGGCAGATTAATCGGTATCGACTTTTTTTGGTCCTCCAATAATCGGTATCGGTGTTGAAAAATCATAAATCGGTCGACCTCTACTCTGAACAGTTGATGTTGAGATGCGTCTGTTACTTGAACTCTGTGAAGCATTTATTTGGGCTGCAATTTCTGAGTCAGGTAACTCATGAAATTATCCTCTGCAGCAGAGGTAACTCTCGGTCTTCCTTTCCTGTGGCGGTCCTCATGAGAGCCAGTTTCATCATCCGGCTTGATGGTTTTTGAGACAGCACTGGAAGAAACTTTGACTGATCTTCATGTCTTAAAGTAATGATGGACTGGTGTTTCTCTTTGCTTATTTGAGCTGTTCTTCCCATAATATGGACTTGGTCTTTTACCAAATAATCTTCTGTATACCACCCCTAACACCTTTCTGGTTACTACAGGATTCCCTCTGTTATTTAATAGTTATGATGTCTTCACTATTATTCTACAATGTAAAAACCCTGGAATAAGCAGGTGTGTCCAAACTTTTGACTGGTACTGTATATGTACAGAAATAGGACAAACAGGCAACAGAAGTAGGATCTGAGTGTCTGTTTAATAGCCTACTAATTCCGTGATCACCAAGCCTCACACAGCAACATTTTGGATACACAATTTCACAAATTTGGCTGTTTTTAAATCTCTGCAATCTTGTAATAAAGGCTTTACACTCTTTTGTTAGACCAGCCTCTCTGGTAATACTTATAATTTATTTTGTGTTGTTTACACTGTTCCAAAATGTCCGATTTTTATTTACATATAAGAATAATATACCTCGTTTTTCCTTTATCTCCCCATTGTTTTATTACTAATAATAAGAAAAGTCATTATCATTAGTAGGCTTAGTATAGCAGCCTTGTATAACCACCATTGAGCTGTGGGCTTAAGAGCGCATCCTGTTTAGTCTTAATACCGTAACTTACTTCGGCCGATATTTCAATTCTCAAACCATTCATGGTTTGAAATTAAAATAAATTATTTTAGTTTTAAAATAAAGTGACCATTGGATAATTAGCGTAAACAGTAAATAGGCCTAAACCGTTCCATATCTCTAATATGCCATCACGAATGAATGCAACTGTTTTTAGGCTTTCCTGTAATTAAGGCTTTACAACAAAAACATTACAGACTCACTGCTACTCTTATCATTTACAGCTGAAGTCGGACGTTTACATACACCTTAGCCAAACACATTTAAACTCAGTTTTTCACAATTCCTGACACTTAATCCTTGTATAAATCCCCTGTCTTAGGTCAGTTAGGATGACCACGTTATTTTAAGAATGTGAAATGTCAGGATAATAGTTAAGAGAATTATTTATTTAAACTTTTATAACTTTCAACACATTCCAAGTGGGACAGAAGGTTACATACACTCAATTAGTATTTGGTAGCATTGCTTTTAAATGTTTAACTTGGGTAGCCTTCCATTAACTTCCCACAATAAGTTGGGTGAATTTTGGCCCATTCCTCCTGACAGAGCTAGTGTAACAGTCAGGTTTGTAGGCCTCCTTGCTCGCACACGCTTTTTCAGTTCTGCCCACAATATTTCTATGGGATTGAGGTCAGGGCTTTGTGATGGCCACTCCAATACCTTGACTTTGTTGTCCTTAAGCCATTTTGCCACAACTTTAGAAGTATGCTTGGGGTCATTGTCCATTTGGAAAACCCATTTGCGACCAAGCTTTAACTTCCTGACTGATGTCTTGAGATGTTGCTTCAATATATACACATACATTTCAACAAGCTGCACAAGAACTCACTACTGTAATGGTCCAGGTTACAAAGTGGCTCAGTGACTCGTGTTTGCATCTCAATGTGAAAAAAACTGTTTGCATGTTCTTCACAAAGAGGGCAACAGATGCTACTGAGCCAGATGTCTATGTGTCAGGGGAGAAGCTCCAGGTGGTATCCGATTTTAAGTACCTTGGCATCATACTTGATTCCAACCTCTCTTTTAAAAAGCATGTGAAAAAGGTCATTCAAATAACCAAATTCAACCTAGCTAATTTCCGATTTATACGAAATTGTTTGACTACAGAGGTAGAAAAACTGTACTTCAAATCTATGATACTCCCCCACTTAACATACTGCTTGACTAGTTGGGCCCAAGCTTGCTGTACAACATTAAAACCTATTCAGTCTGTCTACAAACAGGCTCTCAAAGTGCTTGATAGGAAACCCAATAGCCATCATCATTGTCACATCCTTAGAAAGCATGAGCTCTTGAGTTGGGAAAATCTTGTGCAATACACCGACGCATGTCTTGTATTCAAAATCCTTAATGGCCTGGCTCCCCCTCCACTCAATATTTTTGTTAAACAGAAAACCCAGACATATGGCAGCAGATCCACAAGGTCTGCCATGAGAGGTGACTGTATAGTTCCCCCTAAGGAAAAGCACCTTTAGTAAATCTGCATTCACTGTGAGAGCTTCCCATGTCTGGAATACACTGCCATCAGACACACATAACTGTACCACATATCACACTTTCACAAAATGCTTGAAGACATGGCTAAATGTCAATCAGATTTGTGAACATGGTCCCTAGCTGTGTGTTGCCGCTCTCCATGTTGTCTGTTGCTTGTGAGGTGTGGAAACACTTTGTTGCTTTTATGAATTTTGTCTTGCTGCTTTTTGTTTTATGTTGCTCTGTCTGTATGCTAAGTCTTGCTTGTCCTATGTTGCTCTGTCTGTATGCTATGTCTTGCTTGACCTATGTTGCTATGTCTTGCTTGTTCTATGTTGCTATTGTCTATATTGTAATTGTTTTTAATAACCTGCCCAGGGACTGCGGTTGAAAATTAGCCGGCTGGCTAAAACCGGCACTTTTACTGAAATGTTGATTAGGTGCACTGTCCATGTAAAAATAAAAATAAATAAATAAAAATACATTTCCATCCTCATGATGCCATCTATATTGTGAAGTGCACCAATCCCTCCTGCAGCAAAGCACCCCCACAACATGATGCTGCCACCCCCATGATTCACGGTTGGGATGGTGTTCTTCGGCTTGCAAGCCTCCCCCTTTTTCCTCCAAACATAACGATGGTCATTATGGCCAAACAGTTCTATTTTTGTTTAATCAGACCAGAGGACATTTCTCCAAAAAGTACGATCTTTGTCCCCATGTGCAGTTGCAAACCGTAGTCTGGCTTTTTTATGGCAGTTTTGGAGCAGTGGCTTCTTCCTTGCTGAGCGGCCTTTCAGGTTATGTCAATATAGGACTCGTTTTACTGTGGCTATAGATACTTTTATACCGGTTTCCTCCAGCATCTTCACAAGGTCCTTTACTGTTGTTCTGGGATTGATATGCACCATTCGCACCAAAGTACGTTCATCTCTAGGAGGCAGAATGCGTCTCCTTCCTGAGCAGTATGACGGCTGCATGGTCCCATGGTGTTTATACTTGCGTACTATTGTTTGTACAGATGAACGTGGTACTTCCAGGCGTTTGGAAATTGCTTCCAAGGATGAACCAGTTTTTTTCTGAGGTCTTCAA
Organism: Oncorhynchus kisutch; assembly: GCF_002021735.2. Taxonomy (NCBI): domain Eukaryota; kingdom Metazoa; phylum Chordata; class Actinopteri; order Salmoniformes; family Salmonidae; genus Oncorhynchus; species Oncorhynchus kisutch. The sequence goes on along the minus strand of NC_034194.2, from coordinate 23,887,718 downwards.
ATCAAATCAAATTTTATTTGTCACATACACATGGTTAGCAGATGTTAATGCGAGTGTAGCGAAATGCTTGTGCATCTAGTTCCGACAATGCAGTAATAACCAACGAGTAATCTAACCTAACAATTTCACAACAACTACCTTATACACACACAAGTGTAAAGGAATGAAGAATATGTACATAAAAATATATGAATGAGTGATGGTACAGAACGGCATAGGCAAGATGCAGTAGATGGTATCGAGTACAGTATATACACATGAGACGAGTAATGTAGGGTATGTAAACATTATATGAAGTGGCATTGTTTAAAGTGGCTAGTGAAACATTTTTCCATACATTTTTCCATTGTTAAAGTGGCTAGAGTTGAGTCAGCATGTTGGCAGCAGCCACTCAATGTTAGTTGTGGCTGTTTAACAGTCTGATGGCCTTGAGATATAAGCTGTTTTTCAGTCTCTGGGTCCCTGCTTTGATGCACCTGTACTGACCTCGCCTTCTGGATGATAGCGGGGTGAACAGCCAGTCCTTGATGATCTTTATGGCCTTCCTGTGACACCGGGTGGTGTAGGTGTCCTGGAGGGCAGGTAGTTTGCCCCCGCTGCTGTGCCTTCTTCACCACGCTGTCTGTGTGGGTGGACCAATTCAGTTTGTCCGTGATGTGTATGCCGAGGAACTTAAAAAACTTACAACCCTCTCCACTACTGTCACATCGATGTGGATAGGGGGTGCTCCCTCTGCTGTTTCCTGAAGTCCACGATCATCTCCTTTGTTTTGTTGACGTTGAGTGTGAGGTTATTTTCCTGAGACCACACTCAGAGGGCCCTCACCTCCTCCCTGTGTGCCGTCTCGTCGTTGTTGTTAATCAAGCCTACCACTGTAGTGTCGTCTGCAAACTTGATGATTGAGTTGGAGGCGTGCAAGGCCACGCAGTCGTGGGTGAATAGGGAGTACAGGAGAGGGCTCAGAACGCACCCTTGTGGGGCCCCAGTGTTGAGGATCAGCGGAGTGGAGATGTTGTTACCTACCCTCCCCACCTGGGGGAGGCGTGTCAGTGGCACTATTGTCCTCAAAGCAAGCAAAGAAGTTGTTTAGTCTGTCTGGGAGCAAAACATCCTGGTCCGCGACAGGTCTGGTTTTCTTTTTGTAATCCGTGATTGACTGTAGAACCTGCCACATACCCCTTGTGTCTGAGCCGTTGAATTGTGACTCTATTTTGTCTCTACTATACTGACGCTTAGCTTGTTTGATTGCCTTGCGTAGGGAATAGCTACACTGTTTGTATTCTGTCATGTTTCCGGTCACCTTGCCCTGATGAAAAGCAGTGGTTCGCGCTTTCAATTTCGCGCAAATGCTGCCATCAATCAACGGTTTCTGGTTTGGGAATGTTTTAATAGGTACGACATCGCCGATGCACATGCTAATAAACTCACTCACCGAATCAGCGTATTCGTCAATGTTGTTGTTTGATGCAATGAGGAACATATCCCAGTCCACGTGATCGAAGCAATCTTGAAGCGTGGAATCTGATTGGTCAGACCAGCGTTGAACAGACCTGAGCGCGGGAGCTTCCTGTTTTAGTCTCTGTCTATAGGCTGGAAGCAACAAAATTGAGTTGTGGTCAGCTTTTCCGAAGGGAGGGCGGGGGAGGGCCTTATATGCGACATGGAAGTTAGAATAACAACCATCTTGGCTGATTTCTTTTGATTTTCCCATGATGTCAAGCAAAGTGGCAATGAGTTTGAAGGTAGGCCTTGAAATACATCCACAGGTACACCTCCAATTGACACAAATGATGTCAATTAGCCTATCAGAAGCTTCTAAAGCCATGACATAATTTTCTGGAATTTTCCAAGCTGTTTAAAAGCACAGTCAACTTAGTGTATGTAAACTTCTGACCCACTGGAATTGTGATACAGTGAATTATAAGTGTTATAAGAATTATAATTATAAGTCTGTTAACAATTGTTGGGAAAATGACTTGTGTCAGGCACAAAGTACAGTGCCTTGCGAAAGTATTCGGCCCCCTTGAACTTTGCAACATTTTGCCACATTTCAGGCTTCAAACATAAAGATATAAAACTGTATTTTTTTGTGAAGAATCAACAACAAGTGGGACACAATCATGAAGTGGAACGACATTTATTGGATATTTCAAACTTTTTTAACAAATCAAAAACTGAAAAATTGGGCGTGCAAAATTATTCAGCCCATTTACTTTCAGTGCAGCAAACTCTCTCCAGAAGTTCAGTGAGGATCTCTGAATGATCCAATGTTGACCTAAATGACTAATGATGATAAATACAATCCACCTGTGTGTAATCAAGTCTCCGTATAAATGCACCTGCACTGTGATAGTCTCAGAGGTCCGTTAAAAGCGCAGAGAGCATCATGAAGAACAAGGAACACACCAGGCAGGTCCGAGATACTGTTGTGAAGAAGTTTAAAGCCGGATTTGGATACAAAAAGATTTCCCAAGCTTTAAACATCCCAAGGAGCACTGTGCAAGCGATAATATTGAAATGGAAGGAGTATCAGACCACTGCAAATCTACCAAGACCTGGCCGTCCCTCTAAACTTTCAGCTCATACAAGGAGAAGACTGATCAGAGATGCAGCCAAGAGGCCCATGATCACTCTGGATGAACTGCAGAGATCTACAGCTGAGGTGGGAGACTCTGACCATAGGACAACAATCAGTCGTATATTGCACAAATCTGGCCTTTATGGAAGAGTGGTAAGAAGAAAGCCATTTCTTAAAGATATCCATAAAAAGTGTTGTTTAAAGTTTGCCACAAGCCACCTGGGAGACACACCAAACATGTGGAAGAAGGTGCTCTGGTCAGATGAAACCAAAATTGAACTTTTTGGCAACAATGCAAAATGTTATGTTTGGCGTAAAAGCAACACAGCTCATCACCCTGAACACACTATCCCCACTGTCAAACATGGTGGGGGCAGCATCATGGTTTGGGCCTGCTTTTCTTCAGCAGGGACAGGGAAGATGGTTAAAATTGATGGGAAGATGGATGGAGCCAAATACAGGACCATTCTGGAAGAAAACCTGAGGGAGTCTGCAAAAGACCTGAGACTGGGACGGAGATTTGTCTTCCAACAAGACAATGATCCAAAACATAAAGCAAAATCTACAATGGAATGGTTCAAAAATAAACATATCCAGGTGTTAGAATGGCCAAGTCAAAGTCCAGACCTGAATCCAATCGAGAATCTGTGGAAAGAACTGAAAACTGCTGTTCACAAATGCTCTCCATCCAACCTCACTGAGCTCGAGCTGTTTTGCAAGGAGGAATGGGAAAAAATGTCAGTCTCTCGATGTGCAAAACTGATAGAGACATACCCCAAGCGACTTACAGCTGTAATCGCAGCAAAAGGTGGCACTACAAAGTATTAACTTAAGGGGGCTGAATAATTTTGCACGCCCAATTTTTCAGTTTTTGATTTGTTAAAAAAGTTTGAAATATCCAATAAATGTCGTTCCACTTCATGATTGTGTCCCACTTGTTGTTGATTCTTCACAAAAAAATACAGTTTTATATCTTTATGTTTGAAGCCTGAAATGTGGCAAAAGGTCGCAAAGTTCAAGGGGGCTGAATACTTTCACAAGGCACTGTAGATGTCCTAACCGACTTGCCAAAACTGTAGTTTGTTAACAAGACATTTGTTGAGTGGTTGAAAAACGAGTTTTAATGACTCCAACCTAAGTGTACGTAAACGTCCGACTTCAACTGTATTTAGTGTTGTTTACATTGTTCCAAATGGACAGAAAAAGTATATTGTAATCTAACTGCACCTTGAGTTGAGGGGTTGAGGGAATGTCCTGAACAAATGAGTGATTTTGGTAGCAGAACTTTTCAGTCAGAAATGGCTGTAATTATGTTGCAGCTTTAGCAACACGGTCAGCACGATAAACACTGTTAATGTTCTGTGGTGGTCACTGCAGCAGGGAGGAGAGAGACAACGGGAGCCAGTCACACAGTCACTTGCTGTTCTGAGGGAAAGAAGGGGATAGGGGTGCAACTCAATATTAGGAAGGTGTTCTTAATGTTCTGAGCACTCAGTGTGTGTAGAGAAAGAAAGAGAGAGAGAGGGGGGAAGAGACAGAGGAGAGAGAGGTTATGAGACAGTCCAGTAGCTGTCTGCCGTGCCAGAGCTGTGTGGAAGTGTGTTGAGTTCTGCTAACATGGGGAGGCTGGAGACACTAGTCTTGTTTATAGGGACGCTATATCATGCTACAGTTGAGTTCCTGTGTGTGTGTGCGCATATGAGACAGGATGGGAAGCAGTGCCAGGGCATAATGGCACACACACACACACACACACTCTGACCCTGACAAGCAGGAAACCATCCATCCGTCAGTCCACATGGCTGACAGAGTATGTGTTCCATTGTCCTACATATTTATTTATGACAGAGAGAGGAGGGGGAAGAGAGGAAGATAGGGAAAAACAAACAGAGGAAGACGGAGACAGCCAGCAAGAAAAAGAGAATAAAAGATGAAGTGATAAAAGAGAAAGAGAGAGGAATGGATCTTTCTCCCTGCCTGGGGCTGACATTAAATCAGCGGCTCTCATTACCTCCCGTCTCAGAACACAAAAGAGCCAGCCCCATCTCCACACCACCAGGGTCCAGGGGCCCAGAGGACCACAGCTCCCCCAGGATCAGGAGCATGTCCTGGGCTTATTAACCCAGCTCACCTCCCTCCTACTTCTTCACCTCCGCACCAAGCACAACCCTCTCCAGTCACACCTATGGGATATTTTCATTGACCCCCTTTATTCAATCATGTTTTATTATTGCACAAGCTCTCCACACATACTACACTGACACACACACACGCTGCCGCTACTCTGTTTATTATACAGTATATCCTCATTGCCTAGTCCCTTTACCCCTACCTACCGACATGTACATATTATCTCATTTACCTCAACTACCTCGTACCCCCGTACCCCTGACTCGGTACCGGTACTTCTTGTATATAGCTTTGTTATTGTTATTTTATTGTGTTAGTATTTCCTTTACTTTTTGCTCATCTTTTACTTTTCTCTGCATTGTTGGGAAAGGGCTCGTAATTAAGCATTTCAAGGTAACGTCTACACCCATTGTATTCAGTGCACTGACTTGCCTAGTTAAATAAAGGTTCAATACAAATACCAAAATGTGATAGGGGCATAGAGGGACGTTTCTGGGGGCTCAGACGCACACACACTCTCTCTGTCTCATTGAAGGGGATCGAGGCTGTGCTGGGCTGAGTGCAGGGGGTGGGGGTGATATGCTTTTATGTGGTGGCCTCAGGCACCATAGAGAGTGAGTTAAGATAACGGATGGGGATGGGAGGGGGAATGGGCTGTGGGTAGGGTTTGATGTGGTAAGGATGGGAGGGGTGATGGGGGGGGGGGGGGGGGGAATTTAGTTCAAAGGTGAAAGGTTTAAATTCAGGATGAGTGTTTTATCGTTTAGGCCTCTGACACACATTAAGGCACACAAACTTACTGACATACACGTACAAATAGACCTATATACATTTTCTAAAACTCCCCAACATGTATGCAAGAACCACAAATACACATTCCATCCTCGAGAACAGACAAAAACCCAAACTCTTGATGGAGGAATCAGATCCTTCAGTATTATAAATAGGGTGCTGACACACCAAACTAGAGGTCCACAGATTAATCGGAATGGCCGATTAATTAGGGCCGATTTCAAGTTTTCATAACAAATCGGAAATCTGTATTTTTTTTTACACCTTTATTTCATCTTTATTTAACTAGGCAAGTCAGTTAAGAACACATTCTTATTTTCAATGACGGCCTAGGAACGGTGGGTTAACTGCCTCGTCCAGAGGCAGTAAGACAGATTTTCACCTTGTCAGCTCGGGGAACCAATCTTGCAACCTTACAGTTAACTAGTCCAACGCAATAATGACCTGCCTCTCTCTCGTTGCACTCCACAAGGAGACTGCCTGTTACGCGAATGCAGTAAGCCAAGGTAAGTTGCTAGCTAGCATTAAACTTATCTTATAAAAAACAATCAAACAATCATAATCACTAGTTAACTACACATGGTTGATGATATTACTAGATATTATCTAGCGTGTCCTGTGTTGCATATAATCTGACTGAGCATACAAGCATACAAGTATCTAAGTATCTGACATTCATTCAAACAGCACTTTTGTGCGTTTTGCCAGCAGCTCGTTGTGTATCAAGCATTGCGCTGTTTATGACTTCAAACCTATCAACTCCTGAGATGAGGCTGGTGTGACCGAAGTGAAATGGCTGGCTAGTTAGCACGCGCTAATAGCGTTTCAAACTGCACTCGCTCTGAGCCTTGGGGTGGTTGTTTCCCTTGCTCTGCATGGGTAACGCTGCTTCGATGTGGTGGCTGTTGTCGTTGTGTTGCTGTTTCGAGCCCCAGGAGGAGCGAGAAGGACGGAAGCTCTACTGTTACACTGGCAATACTAAAGTGTCTATAAAAACATCCAATAGTCAAAGGTTAATGAAATACAAATGGTATAGAGGGAAATAGTCTTATAATAACTACAAACTAAAACTTCTTACCTGGGAATATAGTAGACTCATGTTAAAAGGAACCACCAACTTTCATATGTTCTCATGTTCTGAGCAAGGAACTGAAACGTTAGCTTTCTTACATAGCACATATTGCACTTTTACATTCTTCTCCAACACTTTGTTTTTGCATTATTTAAACCAAATTGAACATGTTTCATTATCTACTTGAGGCTAAATTGATTTTATTTATGTATTATATTAAGTTAAAGTAAGTGTTAATTCAGTATTGTTGTAATTGTCATTATTACAAATAAATGTTTGTATTATTTTTTTATTTTATTTTAAAATCGGCCGATTGATCGGTATCGGCCTTTTGGTCCTCCAATAATCGGTATTGGTATCGGCGTTGAAAAATCATAATCGGTCGACCTCTACACCAAACACACCTGTAACCTTGGCAGTTAGTGACACACACACACACACACACACACACACACACACACACACACACACACACACACACAAGCTGAGAGCAGTAACTTAATACCCATATAAAAACTGGCTACATACCAGCATTGGGCTCAATTCCATTTTGTTTCCTGACACTTTGTCAAAGGTTCAGTTTCAATACCGGACAGTTCAGTTTCAATACCGGACAGTTCAGTTTCACCTTAAGACAACTACTGACTTAAGTGGAACTGACCCTCATTCTACACAGAAGGAAACACCTGTAGTCTGAGTCCAACTCAAACAAATAGAAACCTCCACCGAGGCAGAGAAAGAAAGAGGGAAAAACTGCTGAAATAAAAAAGAGCCAGCTGACTCAGAGAAAAGCACCGCTTTTTTTTATTTTTAGTCAAACCCATTCTCATCCCACAGAATCAACCAAGGGGATGAAACATCTGAGAGACACAGAAAGTCTGGCCAAGTTCAACAGACACACACACACACACACACACCCACCCACACACAGCTGGTCATATCTCAAAGCTACGTGAGTCAACTACTATACTTAAACCACCAAAAGTGAGACACGCCCACTTTCACATATTGTCTAGCCTGGGTTTTTGGTGGAAACACTTGTTGGTTACTTATTCTTGTTTTAACAAGCAACTCTTGCCTGCACTGAACACACCTCTCAAAATCAACAAATAGGAGCCGTCACCCTAGAGCAACAGCACTTCACCACAGCACTTTTCCACAGGTAAAGAATGAAAGCCCATTCTAATGCCTCTGTGCCATGCCATCCTCAGCAACATGCTGTAACAGGACTTGTACCGGGGCTTAAGTCCTGGAGATCAACAATACTCTGCTCTAAAGATTCATATTCATAATTCCATCCACTGGCTCTGAAAATCCCCACTTAAGGCCTGGAAGGGCCCTGCTAAAGGATCTCACATATGGCCTACAAAAAAACCCAAGCTGTAGGGTAGCGCTGTGTGATTGACTTTGTAGACCCAACCTTCAGTGCACAATGAGGGAAAACATTTCCATTGTAGAGGAAGAACCATTTCGCTACTGCCTATTATGAATATGAACCAGCTAGCAGCATACACTTAACAAGTTATTATGATACAGTAGACTTGAGACATTTTGTGAGTTATGACATGGATCGCTGCATATGCAATGTGAGTTATTACGACACGGTCCTGCTCTGTAAACGCTGTGTGTGTGTGTGTGTGTGTGTGTGTGTGTGTGTGTGTGTGTGTGTGTGTGCGCGTTAGCCACGTCAGTTCAGTATTATAACCACTATTTTCTCCTCTGCGGTTCTAAGCCTCCAAGGTCCTTTATGGTCCCTTCATGTTTAATAAACTGCATCACAACCAGAAACGTTCTCCGCTTACATCCTATAAAGTCCTGTTTCTGTGTGTCGTTGGCATTACAGGGAGCAGCAGGTGGTTTGGATTTTCCTCTTTCTTTTCCACACTCATCAACAACGTGTTGCTCGGTAGAGTTACGCGCCAGACACCAGGGCCTTAGCGGCAGAGAAGAGATTCACAGTGAGTATGTTACACACTCAGTAATTAGGGAAACTTCTAAACAAATACATTCAGTCATCTTCTAGCCATTTGGGCATGCAAGTAAAGGCAGAACGAAGAGTTCTCTCTCGTGTGGTTGTTGTAAAGAACAGGACAGGGGAAGCCTGAGAATAAGGGAAGAAAGGAAAGAGAGAGACAACGAGAGCGAGCAAGAAAGAGAGAGGATAGTGAACATCTGGTTGCAGTAAAGAGCAGTGCTTGGATAGGGCGGACTGACAGACATCTGCTTTCATCGTCACGTCACTCAGTCAGTAAACCCCTGCAGAGGAATGACCACTGATCTGGGGCCAGTTATGACAGCCAGACCTACCAGAGACATGACATAACCATGGTCACAGACCAGCTCCTACAGACACACATGCCAAACATAATGTAACATACTGGACAATCCTGCCAGATTGTTAGGAGCTCACCAAGTCAAGCACATGGAGATCAAAACAAATCTCCAGATTTAATCAGACCGTTTTCTCTCTATTGTTGAGGTCAAGCTGTTTCTGGCTAAACATGCCAACAGGTCAAAATAATTCCTCTAGGTTTAAGCAGACTTCTTTTCGGTGCGTCGATGGGTTAGCTGCCAACGTCACGAAAGCAATGTGCACGTTTCCATGGGGCAGAAGTCAGAGTGTTGTTGGGATTCTTGATGGCCAGATTACTAGCAAGATGGTATCAAGAACAAGATGAAACAATGTCTTGTTTTCAGGTGTTGACCTTGTTTTCAGGTGTTCTTGTCAATGCTAAAATGGCTCAAAAATCACTAGCTAGCTAACCAACAACAGTAACAATCTACTCATTGTGCAAATGTATTTTTGTTTTCAATGAAAAAAATTTGAGACAAAATATAGTTTACATGTCAACAATTTAAGCCAACCCAGTCTGTTTAGCCCCATAGCTGCGCACGCCTCGGTTTTGTTGCTAAACAACCAACCCGTCTATGAGCAAGGTACAGATTTGGCATTGACAGAATGGTGCACTGTGTCAGTGGAGTTGTAGAGAGAGACAGAGAGCTGGGTATGATACATGGGAAGCAGACAAGAAGCACACACAGAGATTCCTGTGTAGAGTATGTCATATAGCCCTATTCTCTCAGCAGAGATACGAGGTAATACACACTGGAGCGCACAGAGTTCTCAGTGTTCTGTGGGGGGGGGGCATGATGGACGACAGGGACAGTTTCTGCCTCAGGCCAAGGAATTATCAACAAAAGAGTTGGAAACAAGTAGTGTTTGACTCTATAGAGTGGAGTCAAAACATACACCGGCCAAACCCGGATGACGCTGGGCCAATTGTGCACCGCCCTATGAGATTCCCAATCACGGCCGGTTGTGATACAGCCTGGATTCGAACTAGGGTGTCTGTAGGTACGCCTCTAGCACTGAGATGCAGTGCCTTAGACCGCTGCGCCACTCGGAAGCCCAGTTTAATAAACCCTATACCACAGGTAACGAAGTGTGCCTGTGTGATCTTGTGGTGTTAACTTCAACTATTGATTAGCAGCACTTTAATATAGCAGCGTAATCTATCCTGTTCTATATTGTCACCAATTTTACTGTTCCATCCTCTCCTAGGCCACAACAGCATCCAGCTGCAGTCAAAGAGCTCCAAACAAAACACACTCCTCAACCCCTCCAGTACAACACACAGGCAATGAAAAAGAGAGGCCAGTGAGATGGAAGAGAGAGAGAGAGAACAGAGGGAAACACTCACATAAAACAACACAGCAGAGAGAGAGAGAGAGAGAGCGAGAGAGAGAGGGAAACAGAGGACAAGCTAGTATTTTATTTTTAGTCCAACCCATCCTGATCCCATAGAATAGAAAGCAAGGGAATAAAAAGGTCAGAGACAGAAAGACAGGAACTGGCCAACAGAAATGCTGAAAGGGATCTCTCAAACGTTATCTCGCTCAAAACACACACACACACACACAGCTGTCTTCTGTGTCAGAGAGGACCACCGGAGGACGTTTTCCAGGAAGGCTTGATAGTCAGTGAAGATGCGTTGCAGAGCTGCCAATACAAACCTATTACAATCCCTTTTAGTTCCACTCACTCCAGTCCTCCTCAGCCCTATAACACATTACTAACCCCATTGTATAACATTACAATTAATACAATCACATTACTGCTCAAATGACCCAGTCCATGACGACACGATAGCCTACTCATCACTTTAGTGAATGAGAATCCATGACATGCACTGTTAACACAAAGGCAGGATCCCATAAAGCTCTAGAGCCCTCAGCCCAATGCTGGTTTATGGTGTGAGGGCTGGCCTACTACTCTTCCTAACATCATGGCTGACCTGGAGAAGTGAAGGCATTCAGATCACACTGGGTGTTGTCCTGGTTGACACACAACCGTTTGGTGTGGGGACTGTTTAACACACACACAGGTCTGGGAGAACACTCCACAACTACTAACCCCCTAGCACTGACTCATCATGTCATGTCACTACACAGGGAAAAGGGGGAGGTTATAATGGTACCCTCTCCCTCTGTGGCCAAAGGGACCCATCTGACCCACTCATTGACAAGTCAGCGAGAGCTCAAATACCGAAGTTACGAGAGGTGGAAAAACATACATTTTCAACCAGGAAGTTGATCACAGCTGAACCAATTCAGTAATACCAACCAAACACTGGAGCTCAGGCTCCAATGAAGTGAAGACTGAAGACTAAAGCATCGTTCAATAACGTGTACTAGAGGAGGAAGTGGCCTTACAGCCTGTCCATAGACTGTGGTGTATGTAATGGTATTTCCTCTGACAGAGCACAGTAGGACGAGGCCCACTACAGTGTGTTTATACAGGCTCGAATGCAAATCATGAGGATATGTCTCTCTCTGTGTGTGTGCGTGTGTGTGTGTGTCTGTGTGTGTGTCAGAGTTTGAGGGAAAAGGGAAGGAGGGGTCACAGCACTAGAGACAGATGTGGCAGAAAATCCCTGTTTATTTATCCTGAGCCAGTCCTCATTCAGCAGTGTGTGTGGATTGTCACGATACCAGTATCCCGATACTACAATCCCAGATTTTCCTTGGCAAAGCAGACTTAACTTTATGATCCTTTGAAAACCTACTTTATGTCAAATATTGTAGAGTTATACCTTGCAAAGGTAGCCTAGCGGTTAGAGAGGCGAGCCAGAAACCGAAGGGCTGCCTGCTCAAATCCCGGGTCTGATGGGAAAGATCTGGTGTTGCTGCTATCAAATCCTAGATGCCATTGCGCCCTTGAACAAGGCACTTAATCCGCCACAACTACTGCTCCACAGGGGCCCTGTGTGGCAGCCCACTGCTCGAACCTATACATGTGGGCGTGTCTTTCAGAGGGGTTGGGACAAAGCTGTAGTCAAACTTCAGTTGGACCTTGTTTACAATTGAGGAATAAAGTGATCTTAAATAAGGCCCAAAGCAGAGGAAACCAGAAAATGAGCTGTAATTGGCAGAGAGGTTTGAAACTCTTTGCTTTTGGTCTATTAACCAATTGACTGCATGGAGATATCGCCATGGAAAGCCCAAACTCCCGCCCATGCAAACCTGCTGATCAGAAGGTCCTGTGTAGATTGTATTTTTTTATACCAGCAACTATCAGGAAATAACACTGATCAAATGTTTTCACACTTTTACAGTGTTGTTTCATGAGCGGTTGTACAATATCCCACAAAAGACAAGGATAGGGAATTGCCTGCACTGGGTCTGAAATCTGAATAATAAACTAAATGTGACCACATAAGGACTGTTTAGGACCTTCCTTACATCTCAATACTGGTATTGTGCCAACCCTAGTGTGTGTGGGGTGTACAGTAAGTTCCCTTGTACATAAAAGCTGTAAAGTATAGAAGCTGGATGACAACAATAAGCTTTGTGTTTCTGTAAAATGAGTTTCCACCTGTGTGTGTGTGTGTGAGAGAGAGAGAGATCAATCACAGCAGGGTGTGGTCAGAGTCGAACCGTGTTTGCTCTTATGTAAAGGGTAACTTTATTAATAGCAGGGTAAGCACTTAGAGAGAGAACACAGACAGGACTACAGGTGCCAGTGTTTGGACTTCTGAGAGCACCGTTCACCTCCATGTGGTCAGCCTCTAACATGAACACAGGGAAACCCTGGAGAAATTAGCTCCATCAGCAGTAGTGGGTATGGACAGAGGCACACGCGAGATGAAATGTCACAACACGACAACGCTGTGTGGTCACTAATGGAGCAGCAATCCTCTGCGTGATCCCATTATCAGCTGTCAGTCTTGTTGTGGCTCTCTGTTTAATGTCAAATGTTGTGTGTGACTGAACATGTTGTCGAGGAAACAGTACTTCTGTTATTTAGCTGCTTAGCAACAAAATAATGAAATTCCTATTTTCTGAACAGAGTAGTTGGCAGGAAAATAATGTTTTCTGTACAAACCAATGATACATACACACACACACACACACACACAGAGACTTGTTGCTTTATCAGTGTATAATTTCCCTGATCCACTTGTCTATTCATGGGTGACAATCCTTTATCATACCTCATGTATTATGTACAGACCCTGGCCGTGACCCTACTCTCCGACGGTGTCTCTGGGGGAGTTGGGACATGCAGGAAACACATTTCCAATTCACACATGCTTTTTAATACCTACTTGTACATGTGTAAAATAGGACAAATACTATACCAAGAAGTGGCCTTCTCTGCGAGCCAGTGGAAAACCTCCCTGGTCTTTGTGGTTAAACCTGTGTTTGCAATTCACTGCTCGACTGAGGGACCTTTTAGATAATTGTGTGGGGCACAGAGATGGGTAAGTCATTTAAGAATCCTGTTAAAACCCCATTAAATAAACACAGAGTGTGTCCATGCAAGTTGTGACTTAAGCATATTGTTACTCCTGAACTTATTTAGGCTTGCCATAACAAAGGGGTTGAACAGGTACTGACTCAAGCCCTTTCAGCTTTTCATTTTTTATTACATTTGTAAAAATGTCTAAAAACATGACAATATGGGTTATTGTGTGTAGGCCAGTGATAAAACACCTAAATGTAATCCATTTTAAATACAGGCTGAAACACAACACAATGTGGAAAAAGTCCAGGTGTGTGAATACTTCCTGGAGGCACTGTTACAGAGCACAATGATGAATGAGTGAGCCCTGAGTCTAGGCACCAATCAGCATCCCTCAACACCTTGAGACAGGTCGCTGGTCCAGAAGAGAGCTCAGGGTCACAGCTATGGAAAAACCCACTCGTGTTGTCTTTGAGGGGAAATTAAAAAATGGAGGAACGTGGGCGAGTTTCAGCTGTAAAACAGTCGGTCACAATAGCCAGGGTTAAGAGGTGCTGAAACACATGCTGGTGGAGACAGGCGAACACACACACACAGGCAAACACACACACCTAAGTTATAGAACCTTTCCTGCTACCAAACGTCCACACCTGACAAACAAACAGCACCTGGCCCAGAGAGAAAGAGAGAGGAAGAGGGAGAAAGAGGGAGAAACAGTACATTCAGTGCCTGAACAGATGAAGGGGAGGAAAGAGTGTCCTGTTGTTGTGTCTTTGTAGTGGCCAGAGTGGCTGTACCAGTTCTGACGTCAACGCTGCCGGCAGAGGGAGGGATGGACAGACACAGCTGAGACAGGCCTGGAAGCCATATGAAAAAACAGGGTGAGGGGAAGAGAGGCTTCAAAACAGATCTGGATAGAGTAGAGAATAAATTAGTTATTGACGATTGATGCACTTTTTAAAAAAGGACACCACTGAAGAAAAGGAGAGTGTGTTAAACACATTATACACTGTTGACGAACAACAGTCAAAATAATGTATTTACGGGAACAGCAGAGCAGTTGTGTAATACAGCCAGCTATACACTTGAAACAATGTTCTTTCTACATTCTGGTGTTTGTTTGTTTCTGTCTTCATCCCATCTGGACATTTTGGTTTTTCTACGTGTCTTTCACAAAAAGACAATAGAGTTCTAGAAAAGCGATAAGAGAACAAAGTAGCCTGAACCCTTGCTGAACTAACACAAACCCTTCAATGAGCAGTGTGTGTGAGACAGTGAGTATGATAAACACGAGAGAGAACAGTGACACTGTAGTGATTGTGGAGACATCTACATGTTAGTCATTCAGCAGACACTCTTATCCAGTGCGACTTACAGTAATGAGTTCATACATTTTCATACTGGTCCCCCGTGGGAATTGAACCCACTACCCTGGTGTTGCAAGCTCCATGCTCTACCAACTGAACTACACAGGACTAGATGGAAGTAGACCGACTCCCTCACTGGCTCCTACCCCAGGGACAGGCCATCCTAGAGGGGATTAAATCGTGCTCATCTCCCCTGGGCTGGGTAAAGCCCCAGATTACACACTAGTCAGCATCCCTTCTAGGTCTGTCAGCCTGGCTCTGGTACTCCAACCACGGATAGAACTAGGGATGAGTGAGTGAGTGAGTGAGTGAGTGAGTGAGTGAGTGAGTGAGTGAGTGAGTGAGTGAGTGAGTGAGTGCGTGTCCCTGCCGGATGATGACACAATGTTGGTGTGCCCGCATCTGGACTGGATGATGGCAGAACACTTTGTTAAACCTTGTGTAGGTACTACACACACACGTAAAAGACCATCTCCCCACTGACAGAGTTTGACAAGACAGACATGGATTCAGAAAAGACACAGGGGATAGAATGTTCAGTAGAGAGAATGTTCGGTAGAGAGAATGTTCAGGAGAGAGAATGTTCGGGAGAGAGAATGTTCGGTAGAGGGAATGTTCGGTAGAGGGAATGTTCGGTAGAGGGAATGTTCGGTAGAGGGAATGTTCGGTAGAGGGAATGTTCGGTAGAGGGAATGTTCGGTAGAGGGAATGTTCAGGAGAGGGAATGTTCAGGAGAGGGAATGTTCAGGAGAGGGAATGTTCAGGAGAGAGAATGTTCAGGAGAGAGAATGTTCAGGAGAGAGAATGTTCAGGAGTAACAGGGATAGAAAGACATAGGCAAGGCACCCTCACTCTCTACAACTATACATGTTTAGATCCAACCCTTAATCCTACAGCTCTCACAGGCTTATACCACTAGACTGGTTCTACTGGACTGTCTCCAAACACACACACACACATACACACACACACTAGGATTTAATACTTACATCAATAGAAAAGGGGGGAAACGGCTTTCCGTTTACTTTAAGTCTTACAATACAGTACAGCGTCACGGTTCAGCCATCCTACGTCAGCTTAAAATCAATTTCCGATGAGACAGATTAGGAGTTTTTTCCCGTTAGGAACAGGAAATGTCACATGACAAAGTCAAAAGATTAGCATGGAAGTGAGAGAAAAAGTCATTGGGGTCACTTCTCCCTTTTACCAGTGGTGACGGTTGGGTTTCTTTTCCACATTGTGACCCATTGTACACACACACACACACACACACACACAGCTCTTTCTAACTCCATGTCTCCTGGCCTCACTTCACTCCATGCTGTCATTGCCATCTCTAAAGGGACAAAAGACAGTCAGGACGTTTTGAGAATACACAAATCCTTTCCCACCAATGGAAGCAGCCAGACGGGGTTCTAAAATGCAACCAGGGTCCAATGACAGAATGGAGGGAGCAGCAGAGCCATGGCTCTGGGGGGCAATGGGAGAAAGAGTCCTTGTGGGCATCTCACGCTACCTCAGACCCTCCAGGGTGGGTGAGAGGGGGATCCAGAACATGCCTGGGCACAGAGGGGTGAGAGGGGGATCCAGGCCATGCCAGGGTACAGAGGGGTAAGAGGGGGATCCAGGCCATGCCAGGGTACAGAGGGATCCAGGCCATGCCAGGGTACAGAGGGGTAAGAGGGGGATCCAGGCCATGCCAGGGTACAGAGGGGTAAGAGGGGGATCCAGGCCATGCCAGGGTACAGAGGGATCCAGGCCATGCCAGGGTACAGAGGGGTAAGAGGGGGATCCAGGCCATGCCAGGGTACAGAGGGGTGAGAGGGGGATCCAGGCCATGCCAGGGTACAGAGGGGTAAGAGGGGGATCCAGGCCATGCCAGGGTACAGAGGGGTGAGAGGGGGATCCAGGCCATGCCAGGGTACAGAGGGGTGAGAGGGGGATCCAGGCCATGCCAGGGTACAGAGGGGTGAAAGAGGGATAACACCACGTTACCTCGTTTTCCCACTACTGTTGGTCAACAGGAGAGAAGGAGCCCCTTAACCCTCGTTCTGGTCCGTGTGTGTGTGCGTGTGTCGTTGGAATGTGAAACCAGTTGGACAGATGGGCGTACAGGACTAAGAAAACAAAAGGTTCACAACATGAACACCAAATTAGAGCCACATCAGTGTTCCTCCCTACTATGTTATAACCATTAC